>NC_056745.1:630284106-630404106 GCF_019279795.1 Protopterus annectens | reverse complement strand
CTTCTTAGCCAGAGTCATAGCATATTTTGCATGCCTCCATCTGCTGGAAAGACCCCAAAAGTACCTCACCAAGAGGATCAAAGGGCTCAAACAGATGCCATATGCTGCCCGGTTAAAGAAACTCCTGCTCTACTCAGTGGCATACCGCCTGCTCAGAGGCGATCTGTGCCTGATGTATAAAGCCATGTCCAACCCAGAATTAATGGACATGCTGCACCTCAGAAAATCCAAATCCCATTGAGCTATGCGCTCGAGAGACTTGAACCTCAGCACTGAAATAAATAGGACATGCTGGAGGGACAGATTCATAACCCAGAGGCTCCCTTCACTCTGGAATAAAATCCCAGTCCAGGTTAGGCAGAGTCCCTCATTGACTCTCTTCAAAGGAATCTTGATGAGTGGATGGGAGATCGTAGGTTTACCCCGGGTATCACTTCTGTGTCACTGTTAGACAGAGGTACAGTATATTAACCTCGAAAAAGGGCATAGCAAAATTAATTTAAAATGGGTGGCGAAAGCCAAACACACTGGCTAGGCTTATAAATGCCCTAGGGCAGATAGCCTAGTATGAACCTATGATCATCCTCAGGTGTTGTTCCCTCATTTGACTCATCTGTATCTGCTGGTCTTGCCTGTGGTGCTGGGAACTGCACTCCTTGTCCTGGGTCTCCCTACTGCAACTGTTTGCTGTGACTGATGTTACACAATATGGCACAGATTGTCAATGTTTTGGCAGAGATGGGGGATGATACTGCAGGGCACCTTCAGATGTATCTAGACATTGGAAACGCAACTTCAGTAGATCAAAAATATGTTCTATGATATTTTAAGTCTGAGCATGTGTATTACACAGTGACATTGTAATGTTGCTCAGTGGGGTTGTATGGGTGTCTCATAAGATTCATGAGTCAAAGTTCAAGTGCATATCTTGCCTTCCCAACAAGATGTACTTGTGAAAGTTCACTCCTAGAAAACCTTAGGTGTGCCATATACGGGAGTCATGGAAACTGCCAGGATTACCTGCACACACATAATAGATGATTCCTTGTGCATTACAAATTGCCTGACAGTTAATAGAGTGATAGCTGTTTCTGTTTATGCACCACCTTCCCAGTTCACCGGGTGGAGCTTTTATTTCAATGTAGATGCAGTGTATGGCCCCCAAAACTTCTGTAAAATGAGCTATGGTGTAGAAATTTTGTATGGCAGTAGTTCTCTCCTCTGGGGTATATAGAAACCAGATATGCTCTCCTACATGTAGTAGCATTACTGTGAGAAACTGATGGAGTATTTTGAGGGAGAGATTTGTGATACCCCCACTGTGTCTCCTGTGGGTCTCTGAAAAGTCCCTTTAGCTAGAATATGTAAAACTACACATACCTTGGTTTCCACAGGGATAGGTTCTCCATGATTCCTGTGCAGCCTCATGTGAGGACACCAGCTGTTCACTATTTGCTCTATGGTATTCTTGTCCACCCCATAGTGCTATATTATTTCAATGGTAAGTCAATGGTAGGTCAAATTTGGCAGCAGCAGCACATACAGATTTCTAATGGCTGCAACAGCCCTTCACATTTTTAATGTTTCCTCATGGCTATATTCCAGAATGTCTTGGAATTCAGGGCTAAAGTGAGCATGATGTGTAGACCCTCATATTATACATTTCTTTTTTTTCAAAACAAGTTTATTGTTTTAACATATAAGAGAAATATCATAACAATTTTATACAAATAATTAAAAATAGGTATTATTATAATATTCAACAAAACAACTAAAGTATTTACAAAGACATCCACTACAATCAGATCAATTAATTAAACTAAAATACTGTGCTATTGAAATTAGAATTTTTTTAACAAATTTTGTAAATTATCCCATACAATAAAATGTGATGTTTTTCTAGTTGTTCTCATTCTAATTGTGCTTATTTCCATATGACACATTATATTCATAACATTTTTAAATTCATTGAACGAAGGAGGTGTATCTGAAATCCAATTTCTAGTTATTATTTTCCTAGCCACTGCTAGGATAGACCATAACAAGGGAAGCTTAATCTTTTTAACACATTGAGGTACAGGTGTGTTGAATAATATAAGAGACTTAGAAATAATGAAATTATCTGTAAAAGAGCCTGCAAAAATTCATTAATTGACTTCCAGTATTCTTTCAACTTCATACAGTCATAAAACATATGAGCCCAGTCAGCATTAATTTCTACATTACATCTCTTACATAGATTATCTTTATTATTAATTTTATTCATCATCAAAGGTGTATAAAAGATCTATGTAAAAATTTCCATGTATAAAGTCTCCAGACAATGGAAGATGTAGTTCTATAAGCAGATTCCAATATATATTGTTTATCTTGTTGAGTTGGTGGGTCCCCATTAATAGAGGTGAAATAATTCCAGTATGAATCTACATTGTAAAAAGTTTCTTGTCTGATAATTTTATGTATATATGAAAGTTTACCTTTATCAGAAACTTTATGCTGTAAATTTATTATCAAGTAATCAATCAGTTTTGGAATAGATTCTTTAACTGTTATAGACATTAGATCTATTCTATCAATGAGATGTTGTCTAAAGATCTGAACCTCTAACCAGCAAGTTTCTCTTAGATCAAATTCTTGTTTTAAGAAATCTAGATTTTTAACTTTATTATCAGATATCAGCTGATACCAGTACTTTAGATTATTATCTATAGCTAAATGAGCTCCTTCAGAAGTAGATGACATAAGCATACCCTGAGTATAAATTATAGGAATACAATAAAATTCCATTCCCTATACTTAGGGTGCATGAATATAAAGTTACGATAACTAATAATAATATTTAATGGGTAACAAACCATATGTTTAGGTGTAATAGGTGAAGTACAAAATTCCTTTAGCAACCACAACATGGAGTTATTTATAATCATATTTTTATGTGTTAAGGAGATTTTCATGAAGTGCATACTAATTAGCTCCCAATAATCTTTCCATTTTGCGACATATGACCGATCTATTAATAAAGTAATAACTTTTATAATAGAAGAGATAATATATAAATTAAAGTCTGGAAAAGGAATACTCCCTTGAGACCAGCTATTAGTATGTTTCTTTAATGCAATCCTAGGTCTATTAGGTGCCCATAAGAAATTTAACATTAGTGTATTCAGTTTCTTGATAGTTATTTTTGTAGGTGAAAGTATTATTGATTGTATTAAGTATAAAATCTTGGGGAATATTATCATTTTAATAATTGTAAGTCTCTCCTCCATAGTAAAAACATATTATTCCAGGTATTAAAAAGATTTTGTATATTAAGAAAACAGGTATTATAGTTATTATATATAATAGATTTAATATCTTTAGATAGTATTATACCTAAATAAGTTATCTGACCTGAGTTGGGTACATATTTAGTAAAATCACTAATGAGAGTATTTTTCGTGTATATATAGGTAGTATTTTAGTTTTTCTTCATTGAATATTAAACCAGAAATACTTTTAAAATTCATCATTTTATCAAATAAAGACTGCATAGAAGAATTAGATCCTGCTGATGTAATTAGAACATCATCTGCAAAAGTTGAATTTTTGATGTTGTATTTTCTTCTATTTCAAAACCCTCTATGTCAGTACTGTTTCTAATCAAATTAGCCCAAGGCTCCATTACTAAAGTGAATAATAGTGGAGAAAGTGGACATCCTTGCTTTGTACCTTTAAGAATGGGTATTTTTGTGAAACATATGTTCCTACCTTAATATAAGCCAGCGTTCCTTTGTATAAATGCTCAATTAAATTTACAAATGCATCAGAGAAATTTGTGCATTTCAGTAAGGTAAACAGATAGTCCCAACTTACTGAATCAAATGCTGAACCTATATCAAGACTAATAAGTGTTAAATCTTTCTTTTTCCTATTTGCAAAATCAATTAATGTTAAAGTTCTTCTTATATTATCAAAAGTATTTCTATTTACAATGAAGCCCGTCTGATCTATGTCTATAATGCCGGGGTAATTGTCTTCAATCTATCAGCAAAAATACTCATAAACATTTTATAATCAACATTAAGTAATGAGATGGGTCGATATGAAGAACATCTAGTTGGATCTTTATTAGGTTTTAAAATTGGTGAAATAAATGTATATTGCCAAGATGGGGGTTATTAACTCAGTTTGGGCCAGAATAAAAACCTTATGTATTAATGAATATGTAGTTTTAGAAAGGATTTTATATATCTCTGGTATAATACCATCATTACCCGGTGCTTTGTTTGATTTAAGCTTATTTATTTGTGTAATAACTTCTGTATATGAAATACTCTTGTCCAATAGTTTAATCTGTTGTTTATTAAGCTTTTTATTCATGTTTGTGGTTATAAACTCCTTTATTTTATCTTTAGGTTCCATGTTAATGTTGTTATGGTTAATCTTGTGAAAGTGATTTCTAAATTCATCCAGTATTTCTGGTATACTAGAAACATTCTTCTTTTTCCTTAGAGAAAAGATTTCTTTGATATGGTTTTGTTTATTCAATCTTTTTGTTTTATTTTTAAGTCTATGTAAGTATTTGGGGCTTATTGAATAAGACAAAAAACTTGTATTTCTCTAAAGTTATTTTAACTTTATGAGTTAAAATTTCTTTGTATTTCTCATTTAGTTTGTTTATTTCTTCAATAACTTTCTTGTCCATAATATTTTCTTTATTATTATGTTTATAAGAGTCTAGTTTACTTTGAATATCTAACAATTCCTTATCCCAAGATTTCCTTTTGTTATTATACCATCTGATACTTTGTCCATATAGATATGATTTTAAGCCATCCCAAACATAGACAATGGAGACTTCAGGAGTATTATTTATGTCTAGAAAATGTTGTACTTCTGAAAGTATATATTCTTTATAGTCTTTTAGCTGAGTTAAGTATGCTGGTATCCTTTTGATCTGAACATTATGAGTATTTTTTATCATGAATTCGAAAACAATTGAGTTATGATCAGATATAGGACATGAAATGATTTTGGAATTAATTAAATCTGTTACCATCTGGTTAGAAATAAAGACCCTATCTATTTTTGAATAAGTTTTGTATCTGTTAGAAAAAAAGTGTATGGTAATGATTTTGACTCTATCTGATTATTAATATCATTCAAATGATAAGAATTAGCAAAATCATTTAAATGTTTTGCATTAGATGTAATTCTTCTTTTCTTTATAGTGGTAGTATCACTTTCATGTAGTATACAATTAAAATCACCAGCTAAAATAATATCCCCTACAGAGAATGATATGATCTTATCAATATGATGTTTCACTGTATTAATACCAATTCCAGGTATCCAATATACATTAATTAAAGTGTAAGTCTTCCCATTAATTTGTATTGTAACCATACAAAACATTCCTTTGTCATCCTGATAAGACTTAATGGTTTTAGGAATGGGCATACTTTTATTCCATAAAATAGCCACTCCTCTTTTTTTCTGAGTGTGCTCTGAACTAACCAATACTGTATACTTATTAGTGGCTAGTTTATCAATATCTTTTTTCAAGAGATGGGTTTCTTGCAGGAAGACTAGATTGGCCTTGTGTAGATTAATGTATCTTATTAGGCTTGCCCTTTTACACGGATTATTCAATCCATTAATGTTTAAAGAAATTCCTTTTAAAGATGCCATTTGGCATTTTTAAAACTCAAGAATCTTATGATCGAAATAACAAATAACAAGATAAATAATGTTACATCTCCTCTTTTAGGTGTACCTTTAAACATAGCTGTATTTATCAAATCTCTTATGGAATTTTGTATAGGATTCAATTTTGATTGTAGTGACAATGAGTGTACAAAATATATTGTGGATGTCAAAACTATATACATATAACAATGAACAAGTGAAAATAATGTAAGGATTAAACCTTGCATCTCACCTGGAGTTGAAAACTCCAACTTAGAGCAGTATTTACTACTCAAGTTAACCCCCTACCCTAAGCAGCAGTACCTCAGCTACCACCTTATCAATTTAATACTAGTTATATTTAACTGAGGTTAACAGTTTTCAATTCAATTATCTATCAAGACAAAACTACACATTTGGTAAAACAGCATCATATAAACTAAAATAAACTTTTTTTTTTTTTTTTTTTTTTTTAAAAAAACTGTTCATACTATTATATAGATCTATGTAATATATAACACTTGTATTCTAATAGCATTCAAATAATCTTAATGTTAGAAATCAAGAGGAGAGAAAATTATGTTCTAACATTCATTTAAATCAAAAACTTTGGCTAATATGATTCAGACATTACATGCATTAAGATGCATCTATTTTCTGTCATGTGAATTCTATCAACAGCTTCCAAAAAAATCTTGAATTGTTTGTATATGAGCATTTACTTAAACTCATTATTGTCAATAGAGTAAAATATTGTATTCATAAAAATTATTATAAATCATATTGCATAGTTATGCAGATTCTCAGAAACACCTGCGTTATTACCTAAAAAAAAAAGCCATCACACACATAAACACAGACACACACACATACATATACACACACACATATACACACACACACATACCCACACACACACACACACACACACACACACACACACATACATATACACATACACATATATACATACATACACACACACACACACACACACACACACACACACACACACACACATATATACACATATATCTGATCTCACCGAGCCGTGTCCCTGCAGAGCACCATCCCACTTGCCGTCCCCAGAACAAATCTGTCCACTTCACACAAAATAATGCACAGCAAACACACACTAGCAACCAGATTTTACAATCATGCTAACCTACTGCTTTAAAATATATCACATGACATTTCTTCCAGAATAGAGTTATAAGATTATTTATGCTTGTCAATCAGATGAATTAAATGAGTTATAGTAAAGTATATGTTTGGGACACAAGTTTTTAACACAGATTATTATGCTACTGTTAAGTAGATTTTCAAAAACATTTAAATAAATGTTTCATTTTCTATGCCTTCTAAAATAAGATATTTACTTGCTACAAGAAACTACATCATCTAAACTCATCATAACTGACACATTTTATGAATAGAGTATTTTTCCTGAATCTGTGGTGTGTCAGTGTGATAACCTTGTCAATGTTTATACTAACTGCTTTCAGTTTCTCTGTGAAAATTCTGTGAGTGAAGCTTCTGAGGAAACTCATGGACACTGTGCATGAGACAGCCCACATCCCAGATTGTCTCCCTTAACATTTTGGCGGGAAACTTATTAAAACTTGCGGCAAACATTCATTTTGTCAATAGAGTAAAACATTGTATTCATAGAAATCATTACAAATCATATTGGATAGCCATGCAGACTCTCAGAAAAAAAGCCATCACACTCACACACACACACACACACACACACACATATATATATATATATATATATATATATATATATCTGATCTCACTGAGTTGTGTCCCTACAGAGCACCATCCCACTTGCTGTCCCCAGAATAAATCTGTCTGCTTTATACAAAACAATGCACAGCAAACACATATTGGTAACCAGATTTTACAATCATGCTAACCTACTGCTTTAAAATATATCACATGACATTTCTTCCAGAATAGAGTTATAAGATTATTTATGTTTGTCAATCAGATGAATTAAATGAGTTATAGTAAAGTATATGTTTGGAACACAAATTTTTAACACAGATTATTATGCTGCTGTTAAGTAGATTTTCAAAAACATTTAAATAAATGTTTCATTTTTATGCCTTCTAAAATAAGACATTTACTTACTACAAGAAACTACATCATTTAAACTCATTATAACTGGCATATTTTATGAACAGAGTATTTTTCCTGAATCTGTGGTGTGTCAGTGTGATAACCTTGTCAATGTTTATACTAACTGCTTTCAGTTTCTCTGTGAGAATTCTGTGATTTGAAGATTCTGAGGTAACTCAAGGACATTGTGCATAAGACAGCCCACATCCCAGATTGTCTCTCTTAACATTTTGGCGGAAACTTATTAAAAACTAGTGACAAACATTCATTTAGCAGTGTAAATGCATCTAAACATGACAGAACCTCCACAATGTATTCCACAGATCATCACAGCCTCTATGCAAGTGAAATTAAACTCAAAATTACCAACAAGCAATAAAACTCAGCATTCTTCTCCCAACTCAATTTTCATACAAATCCTATTATTCACTGTGCCCACACAGTCAAAAGCATTTCTATATATTAATAAAGAAAAGAAAAGAGAGTAGAAAATAAAAGGAGTGAGGCAGAAATAAAAAATGTAAGAGAAAGCTGTAAGAAGTATATACAATGGAATGTTACTTACTGTTTATATTAATAGAGTTAAAAATAAAACATATTATTTACTCGTATTTAGTTCTGATTATTATTAGTTAAAGCATGACAGATTATTTACAAACAAGCATAAGCAGTATAATCAAGGAAGTATAATTAGAAATAGCATTTGAAGAACTTATAAACTTTTACAAGAAATAAATATGTTATTATTCTATTAATGATATTTTCATTACTGTTCTCTCCCTGCCCTCCCCCACCCTTTACCCACTACATAATCTAAATAGAATGTCATTGTTTAAACAAAGAAAATAATAAAAGAAGAAGGAAAAAAAAAGATAAAGATAAAAAATGTATCAAATTACTAACCTTACTTTTTCAGAAAGAAAACAAATCGAGTCACAGCCTGCCATTAAATCCTCAGGCATTTTGACTGGTTATGAAACAAAACATTTCTTTGCACATAGAGAATAACTTTGATTAAATCTTTTCCAAAATATTTGTGGCTTTCTGGAAATGCAGGAACTATATTCAAAAGATTAATAATGAACTAAAATGATGAGAGAAAAAAAACATATAACAAATCATTTGTTTTTAGTCTCTTCTTCTTCTCTGAAGTCTTCCAGGAAGCTTCAGTTGCCAATCTCTTTAATGAAGAACTAGCCCATTCCATTTCTTCTATTTTATCCAAAATCCTTTTTTCTTTGACAAACAGTAAAGCAGAGTCTAAATCATCGAAGACCTTAGGACCATCAGGAAGGAAGATTTTAAGCTTGGCAGGAAACAGAAGGTATGTTTTAAACTGTGCTTTTTAAGCTCCCTTATTAGTGGCAGAAAAACTTTTCTTTTAGCAATTACCATGGAAGAATAGTCATTGTCAAAACGCACAGTTGTCTCATTAAACTTAACAGGAGCTTTAGCCCAAGCAGATTTAAGAACCATCTCTTTATCAAAAGATGATAGAAATCTAACTATAACTGATCTAGGATTGTTTTTGTTAGAGTTGGTATTAGCTATAGATCTATGTGCTCTTTCGATACCAAAAGAGAATGCTTCTGGTAAATCTAAAGTTTTAGGGAGCCATGTTGTTAAAAAAGAAGTAATATTGTTACCTTCAATATTTTCTGGCAGTCCAAAAATCCTAATGTTATTGCGCCTAGATCTATTTTCCAGGTCATCCAGCTTTGTTTGTAAATGTGTATTTTGTTTCAGCAGAAACTCAATGTTGATTTCCTCGTCTTGTATTTTATTTTCCATGTCATTCACAGCTTCTTCTATGCCTGTCATCTGGATATTCTGTTGTTGCAGGTCCATATGTAACAAGTCTATTTGTTTTGTATTTTTTTCTATGAAAGTGTCTATTTTAGTATCCATTTTATCCATCTTAGCAGTAAGTTGCTGGACTATAATTATCAGAGACTGAAGTTCTTTCTTGATGCTGGAGTCTTGAGAATTTGTCTTACTGGAACTCATTTCAGACTGATAAACTGACAGGAAAATTTCCAAAGTAATTTCTGACAGGAATATTATTAAGATTTCCTTTCTTTTTTAGATATAGTTCAAGAACTATATAAAACAAACATATTTAGAAAGAAAATTACTTCAAGAATTAATTTTTTAAGTAATTAATTCCTGTCAATGTAATGAAATTGGTGGAGCTGAAGAAATCTGCTGCTATCCTGTGTTCATCCTTAGCCACGCCCCTCATATTATACATTTCTGAATTGCTCCACCATGATTATTTGCTTACTTAGCTTATTCGGTCACTAACCCTTGTTTGAATGTCAGGCACATCATGTGCTGCAATATACTTAGCGTGACATGTAAGCATTCATGAAACACAGCCATAATCTTTTACTAATACTTGTTTTCTTTTTCAGCAGTTATATATACCTAGGCTGCTATCAAGGAGAGATATGGGAACTTTATTTTACTTACTTTCACCTTTTTACACTTACTAACATGATCAAGACAAATATCTTCAAAATGTTTTCTCATTATGTCAGCTTTTTGATTACTGTTGATCAGCTCATCTAAATAATTAATCTTAATTGTAAAATCTTTACAGATAAATATGGATCTGTCATAAATGTATCTTATGTGCAGAAATGAAGTTAAATTAAAAAAAACTGAAAACTGTAAAGCTATGTGGTTAGAACTCCTTAGTGGGGCTACTTGCTTAATGTTCACAACTTTCTTAAGAATATTAGTAATCAGTAAATCAAAAATATTATTGTCTATTGTTGGAAAATTAATAAGTTCAATATTTATTTATTGTTTATTTATTTATTGATATTTGATTACCAAGAAAGTCCGACTGGGTATAAGCCCATTTTCCGTGGAAGTCCAGGAGAAAAGCTCCAAATTATTACAAAACATTTTAAGAACAATAATTTTACAATCTTCAAAAATAAAAAAAAACAGCTGCAGTTTAAATAATTATAGCAAATTAGGCAATATAAAAACATTGGTTAAGAATTGATAGAAGGTATTTATTTTATTTATTTTTTATTTTATTTTAAATTTGTTGACCGGGATCGTCCGACTAGATACATGTCCATTTTCAGTGGAGGCCTGGGGAGAAAGCTCCAAACTTACAAACAGATAAAGAGAAACAAGTTACAGTATATGCACAAACATATTGTATTAACATACAAGTTACAGTCTCACATTTCAAGATTATGAAGAATACAGTTTATATTCAGAAATATATACAGATATGTTACAATTTCTCTTATCAAACCTATAGGTGCAGCTATATACAGAGTATCTGCAGAGATGTTACAGTTTCTCTTTTCAAACCTTTTAGTGTAAGAGGTAAGTCTCTGTGAATAAAAAATTGCAGGGATATTGAAGTAGATTAGGCTTTAGTCAGGGTTAGAGCAAGGACATAACCAGTGAGTTTTAAAATACTCAGATTTTTTTTTTTAACTGATTAAGGGAGGGGTTCAGAGTAAGGTCAGATGGGAGTGAATTCCAGGTTTTGCCTACTGAATTTGCAAACAAAGATTCTCCATATAGGTTGTTAGCTCTAACAGATTGAGCCAAAAGTTTTGTAGTGGAACGAAGTGGCCTAGCATTTTTGTACGGCTGGATAATGTTTTTAAGGGAGGGCATTTTTTTCTGCATGGTTAATAACCTTGAATGCTACAGTAAGTTGATTATATTAAATTAGCCTGGGGAGCTCTAGCCATCCTAAGACGTTTAGGTTTTGACAATGGTGTGTCCTGTAGGGAGTTCCTCTGGCAAACTTAGCAATTTGATTGTAGCAGCTAGAGAGTTTGCTGAGATCAGTTTTGTTCAAGTTAGTGAGTATTGGCGAGGCATAGAGTATATTTGAAATCAGATGAGTACGGGCAATGGCAGTCCTAGCTAGAGGGGTGAGAAAAGGTTTGTTTTTGTATAGGGAGCAAAGTTTTTTATTAATAGTTTTAATAGTTTGGTTTATGTGCATATCATATTTGAGGCTGTTGTCTATTATAACCCCCAGGAGTTTGGCATACATATCTGGTAAGATTATGGTCCCATTGTTAGATGTTATAGTAAACAAAGGTTGAGAGGATTTGTGAGTAGGTGAGAAGATAAATAGATTTGTTTTATTATGGTTTAATATCAGCTGTTGATCACAGATCCAGTTTTCTACTGTATTAAAGGTTTTCTGGGTTAAACTAAGGAGATCTGTAGGGGTAGAGGCTGAGCAAATCAGGGTGGAGTCATCAGCATATTGTATACAGGTTGCATCTGGGATTACAGTGTGGAGGTCATTGATAAAGGGGGAGAAAAGAAGGGGTCCTAATATGGAACCTTGAGGGACACCAAGGGTAACGGGGAGAAGGGTGGAGAGTCTGTCCTGCCAAAGGATAGCCTGCTGTCTTCCACTAAGATAAGATTGAAACCATTGTATGACATGGTTGTTTAGGGATATTTTCTTTAGGGTAAGTAAGAGTAGCTGGTGGTTAACCATGTTGAAGGCCTTGGAAAGATCAAGAAACAGGCCAGAAGATAGTTTGTTGTTGTTATGGTTGGAATTTATGACATTAAAAAAGGAGAGGAGGGCTGTCGTGGTACTGTGCTGTGGTATAAATCCATGTAGGGAGTTGGCCAGAGGATTATGTTGAATAAGGTAGTATAATAGTTGTTTATGGATACACGTTTCCATAATTTTAGCCAGAGGGGAAAGGATAGCTATTGGTCTATAGTTTGACAGCTCAATGGAGCTGCCTCCTTTGCGGAGTGGTACGAGATGTGATATTTTCCAGATAGAGAGGATAGAGGCTTCAGTAATGGTTTTGTTTATCAAAACAGAGACAGGGAATGCTATAACATCAGCAGCTTTTTGCATGTAGTCTGCAGGGAGGAGGTCAGCTGAAAGGGTGGTTGGTTTATGTTTTTTAATTAGGGCTCTAATGAGTGAAGTTAGAACTTTTTGGAAGCTGAAGGAGAGATTGTCACTGGGTTTAGGAGTTTCAGCATTAGGACAAGTGGGTTTAAGTTTGCTAGCAAGGGCCTGGATGGTTTCCGTAAAGAAACTGTTGAAGGTGCTGGCAATGGACTCTGGCGATATTTGGGTTGGGGCCGAGGGGGTTGGAGTTGTGGATTGCCCTGGGTGGAGGAGTTTAATACCTGCCCAGAAATTCTGTGGCTTGTTGTGGTGTTTCTGCTGTAGTTGGCAGAAATAGTTTTTTTGTCTAGTAATATGGATTTTTTTTGTATCATTCCTATATTGTCGAAATTTGAGTTGATCTTGTGGGGCTTTAGAGGAGTGCCAGGTGTTCCAGGCATTATTTTTTGGATGATCTTTAGTTTGGTTTCTTTAGTGAGCCAGGGGGAAATTTGTGCTTTAATTCTAATAGAGCATGCAGGTATATGACAATCATTAAATATTTAGAGAAATTTTAGACAGTTTGTAGAGAAATAAAAGGTAAGTTAGTCTAATACTAATAGAGATTGCATTATTAAGTGAGGGGAAAACAGCCTAAGCCCTTAGAGAAAAAGTCAGGGAAGAGAATTAGATATCAGTAAGGACGTAAGTGAAGAAGGGAGAGCATGGAGGTATAAAGAATGAAAAGGTACTTGTTCACATTTAGGGATATATATTATCCTGGTTGACAGCAAAGCTAGATTTTATCTAGGAAGTCTTTCATAGTGTTTTTGAAAGATGGGAGGGAGGGTATTGACCTGATGGATACATGTAAGGAGTTCCAGGCCTAGCAACCTTGTACAAATACAGACAATGCCCAGCAGATTTGCTAGGTTTGTAGACAGATGAGTTTTTGGTCACTGGATCATAATGACTGACTGGGAACATAGTTGTGTAGAATGTTCATTAATGTCTGCTGAGTTTCCTCCTTTGTGCAGATAATGTGTGACTTTTTCCAGAGAGAGGGAAAGTGGGATTTCCAGACTGACTTATGTATAACAATTGAGACAGGATAGGCAATTCTATTGGCTGCTGTTTTTAGATACTCACTTGGGAGGTCATCAACTGAAGAACAGCAGGGTTTAAGTTTGTTTAAGTAGTTTTATTTAGGATGTGGGCATAGGTCTGAAGGTGAAAATGGATGTGGTAATACTTACAATTTCAATGCATTTACTGGTGGCATGTTGTGTTCTGTTGCATATAGTTCATCTCATAGTAACTTACTTGGATTTCTACTGAATCTTGAATATATGATATGTTTTCTCTTTTTTCAAAAGGTTCACTGGAAACCTCCCTAAAACATACATACTGCATGCTCATCTAAAAGGCAGGGCTGGGATTAGACGTTGAGGAATCCTTGGTTAGAGATGCTATACTATCTATAAAATAAGAGTTGAACTGTATCACAGTTTTGAGTGGTGAGTTATCAGGAGAGGGGGTTTGGGTTGAATTTTTGGCAGGGATGTAAAACTTCTTTAATGGATGTACAATTTTTTTTAGGGTTGTGTTTAGTAGTATTCTTAAAGTTACTATAGTACAGTTTTTTGTCTTCAATTCATAATTCCACTGTGTTTTGTAAGGACTGAATGCTTATTTTATTAGCATAACTTTTTAAAACTGGTGTTAAATGAGCTAGAAAGGTAACCTAAACTGTAGGGGTCTTATAGCACTACCAAGTCCCTTCATCGCCAAAAAGTGATTGTTGGAATGTAAGTTAAAGTAATTGCTTGTTAAAACTTCTTTTCCATTTTTACAGTGCTTGTGAGATTTGAAGTTATTTCTGGTTTATTTTTTTCTGCCTTATCCTTAACTTTTCGGTGTTCTTTTCCTGTTCTGGTGCTAAAAGGCTGCTTTTTGAAAGATTAATGGCCTGAATTTGTGAGGGTGTTTAAAAAGTAGTACTGTTTGTTTCTTCTGATATGTTGTTTAAAGTAGTAAACCAAGTGGTCCCATCACAGCAATTGTATTACAGAAATTAATTTCTGTATTTATTAAGAAACTACTTACAATTTCAGTGCATTTACTGGTGGCAGTGTTCTTTTGCATATAGCTCATCTCATAGTAATTTACTTGGATTTCAACTGAAGCTTACATAATTTTTCTCTTTTTTCAAAACGTTCACTGGAAACCTCCCTAAAACATACATACAGCAGGTATATCCAAAAGGCAGCCTGAGTCCACTCAATCCATCCACCATTTATTTAGGATAAACTGTGTACATCTACCCTTGTGCTTTACTTCTTAGGGGAATCCAGTCTTTACCATGTATTTTAGCCTGCATACTGACTAGTCTGATAACAACTGCTTCAGTTAACTAGTTTGCAAGCTATAGCCTTATAGTCTGTAAACCCTCCTCCAATGACATCCTACTGGGCAGCTTTTACTTTCTATTTCCTAACAGACACTGACATTTACTCATACTACTCCTACTCAAAGTATTTATTTCTCTTATATTTTCTTCACTTCTTCTAGACTTGCCATTCCCATTACTTATATCCTCCTGTCTTTCTTTATTGGAACTGCATGCTTTCAAGGAAGTTACCCTTGGTCTCTCCCCTTCCTTTCTTATTTTTCTGCCTGAGACAATTATTAAACTACTTTCAGATCTGAGCTAGTTTTTGTGCACAGTCAACACAGATTCAGTGCATTCAATTGTCTCTCTGTCTCTTTAGTGCCTGTGTTTTTTTTTTTTTTTTTTTTTTGTTTTTGCTATAAAAGTGTCCCTGCAAGTAAATAGATATGTATGAAACAGTGAATTCTGCAGGTTAAACACCAGGCTATGGGCTATATTTTTATGTAAATTGTAAGTATTATGGCAGTCTAAAGCAAAGAACTTTGTCAACTATAATAGCTCCATTTTCTTTAACCACAGCACTGCCACTGGTACTTTCTCCTTTAATGTGCTCCCCTTATTGTTTTTAGCAGTCCACTGTCTCCCTTCCTTAAGTTTATTTCTCTTCTTGAGTAACCACTTTTAGTTCTAAGCCGGTATTTTTCCAGAGGGGCACTCCTACATTTTTGTTTACTTTTTCTTATTGTCCTGCTGATCTGTGGGGGATCAGGGTATCCTTTGGACTTTGCATTTCAAAGTCTATAGAAACCTTACATTGTACAGTTGTTCAGTCAAGTTAATTTTTTTTTACTGTTAATACCATTAGTCAGGTCAAGGTGATAGTGGAATACTTCTACTAAAACTGTGTCTTAGAGCAACAACATTGAGACATCTACTAGCACAGAGGCCTTTTAAACTGCATTGGTCCTTTTACTTTTCTCTCTCTTAAGTTCAGTCATTGATTGTTTTTTTTCTCTCTCTCTCTTTCACAAGTTTTCAACCTGCTTTGCTTGCCCTCACTAATGCTCGGGCTCACTCAGCTCCCCTAACCTTCCCCCAATTCCACCCCCCTCTCTTACTCATTTATACTTCCATAGCACCACCCACATATTCCTCAAACCAATACCATCAGTCCCCTCCAAAAGAAAAATAATCGATAGAATGACTCCCAATAGTAACACCACTCTAGTTTACCACTCAAGACTCTATCTCAAACTGTCTTAATCCTTACCCCCTTTAACTATCGAATTGCATCTCTCAACTAACCCAGTACCCTCCTCACATTTTCTAGTCTTATTTACAAGAAAGATAAACCCAAGTTAAATAAGATAAAGTAAATGCCCTTAACTCAGTTTATTTTACTAGCTTTCAAAACCAACTATCAAATACACCTCCTTCAAATACGGACTTCAATCAATCCTCACAAAAAATATCAACATCTACCCAGCATCTTTACAAGCAAACCATATCTACTTTTTAGATAGTACTTTTTTAAACACCTTACAGCAGAGTGTTTGTGGAGAATGATTATTCATTGTAAACCAAGCAGAAGAGGAGCAAATGTATTCCACTATTCAGGGAATGTTGAGATGCAGGTGTGAGATTCAAACTGCTGTACTCAGCTGTCTACAAACAAACCCTATCTGATTTATCTATCTATAAATACCTCAAAACTAAGTATCCATATTTACGATCAAATACCAAACCAAGACCAAAATATAACTGGCCAAACTCTTCCTTCTGTAAAATATCAAGTCAAAAAATTAGTGGAGATATTCACCCCAACCCAGATCCTACTGTTCATAAAACCATCACTTCTATCTCCAAAATAAAACAGTCACCTAATACATCTCAGCTAAAGAAATCCAAACTCACCTTACTAAATATGAACCAAAGAAGTATATGCAATAAAATCCATGACATACATGCCTACCTTGCCTTATATGCTCCTGATATAATCATGGCTACTTAAACATGGAAAAAAGAAATAAAGGCTACCCTCAAATGAAACCAAAATAGAGATTACTAGCCAGACTAAACTGCTAGGTGTCACAATAGATGAGAATCTAAAATTTGACAAGCATATTTCAATGACCATCAAGAAAGTTCACGCCAAACATGGCACCCTATACAGGGCTAAACCATACCTTACTCAGAGTGCCAGACTAGCCACTGCTTGGTCACACCTGCTTTTCACCCTCCTATATGGATCTCAAATATTCACAAACCTACATAAGACTGGGCTAGAATCCTGCTACAAAAAAAATCATCAAATTTGCCACTAATTAGCCATACAGGACTCACCACTGCACTGCCCTCTCCCAGCTCAACTGGCTAGAAAGCACAGTTGTGTACACTTACCATAAATATAGATGTTTGAGTGTATTCACTGTTGCAGTCATCACATTTGGGTTATCCTGCCAGGGGTAGCCCTCAGTCGGCCCGAATACCAGAGGCTTAGTATTTCTGCATTGGTTACTGTTGCTCCAGGACTGATGTCAGGTTGCCAGTGGTATAAAAACAGGCAGTTGACGCCATTACATCAGTTTTTCTTGCCCCAGCTGTCAGCAGCCCCCACATGGGGAGCTAGGTTATGGTGGAAGAACACCACCAGTAGAAAGTAAACACCAAAAATTCCCTATAAGGAGAGAGAGAGAGAGAGAGAGAGAAGGTGGATGGAAGGGGGGAACCAGGACTGCAACAGTGAATACACTCGAACATCTACATTTATGTTAAGTGTACACAACTGTACTATGTTCTTCATGTTTCACTGTTGCAGTCATCAGATTTGGGTGGATTCCCAAAGCTGAAGAAAAGGGTGGAGGCAGTCAAGAAGACTGGGGGTTGGCTAGGATGCCCTGGAAGACTGCGGTGGCAAAGCCTGCCATGAATTTGGAGAAGATTGGCAGGTGGTAATGCTTGGTGAAGGTAAGAAAAGATGTCCATGTTGCAGCCTCCAGGATGTCTGTGAGAAAAGCTGCAGAGGTGGAGGTTGCCCTGGTGGAATATGTCCTGACCCCCTTTGGGGGTGGTTTCCCATGCTTTTTGTAGCAGAAATGGATGCAGTGCGCTATCCATTTGGAGATTGTTTGAACATGGCCTTGCCCTCTGCCCCTACTGTGAAGCTGACTAGCAGTTGATCAGTTTTTCTAAAAGATTTAGTCCTGTCCAGATAGAATCTGAGCTGTCTGTGCACATCTAGAGAGTGCAGAATCCTTTCCCCCTTGTTTTGTGGGTTAGGGAAAAAGGTGGGCAAATAAATGGATTGGTTGAGAACCGCACTGGACACCACTTTAGGCATGAAGGCTGTGCTAGTCCTGAGGGATGACCTGTCAGCATGGAAAATGATGAAGGGCTCTACAGCCATGAGTGCTTGTAGCTCTGATACTCTTCGAGCTAAAGTGAAGGCCAGAAGCAAGGCTGCCTTCCAAGAGAGGAATTTTAACTCTGCTGATGCTGCAGGTTCAAATGGGGGTAGTGTAAGTTTTTTCAACACAAAGTTAAGGTCCCAATCTGGGGTAGGAGCTCTCCTGGGTGGCCTTAAGTTGTTAGCCCCTCTTAGGAACTGTTTGATAAGAGGTGTGAGAAGAGGGGTGGCTCTGGGCTGTAATGTGCAGAGATGGCTGAGGCATGAATTTTAATAGAAGAGAAGGATAGACCCCTGTGTAGTAGGTCTGCTAGGTAATCCAGGATGAGAGGTAGGGAGGGCTGTGCTGTTCCAGCTCCCTTAGCCTGGATCCTCTGGGTCAGGAGTGTTGGGATCTGAGGTAGGTGCCATTGTGGCAGGGGTGACAGGCTGTGCAGTGGTGGATACCAGTGCTGCTGTGGCCAGTCTGGGGCAATGAGGATTGGCCTCGGTTTTTCCTCCCTTATTTTGAGCAGTACCCTTGAAATGAGCGATAGAGGGGGAAATGCATAGACAGAGAGGTTTACCCACTGGAAGGATAGAGCATCCACTTTCCAGCCCTTGCTGTGAGGTTCCCTGGTACAGAATTTGCTGAGCTGATGATTGGAGTGGGAAGCAAAGAGGTCCACCTTCAGGGTGCCCCATTTCTGGGTTACAAGGGTGAAGGTTCTGTGATCTAGCTGCCGCTCATGTGGGTCTAGCAGGTTTCTGCTTAAGTTGTCTGCCAGAGGGTTTAGGGAGCCTGGCAGGTAATGTGCTAGCAGGTGTAGTTGCATGGCTGAGGCCTTGTGCCAAAGGGTCATGGTGAGCTTGCAGAAAGGATAAGAGTGAGTCCCTACCTGTTTGCTGATATACCACATCACTGTGGTGTTGTCTGCTTTGATCAGTAGAGGCCCCGGGGAGAGTAGGGGTCTGAAAGCTGTAAGGGCGTGCTGAACAGCTAGCATCTCTTTTTGGTTGATGTGCAGATGTATTTGATGTGGGCTCTAATGGCCCTGAATACACCTGCTGTCCAGGTGTACACCCCAGGCATAGTCTGATGCATCTGTGGTGAGGGTCTGGGTGGCATGGGGTTGTGAAAAGGGAAGTCCCTTGTTGTGGTTGCAAGCTGCTGCCCACCAAAGAAAATCTTTCCTTAGACAAAGTATCATAGGTATGATAGCTTCCAGGTGTTGAGAGTGTTGACACCAAAGGCTTTTTAGATACCATTGTAGTTTCCTCATATGCAGTCTGGCATATGGAATGAGTAGAATGCAGGAGGCCAAGAACCCTAGAGCTTGCAGGATTTTCCTTGCAGATAACTGGATTCTGGTGGCTAGTTGAGAGAAATAGCCTGTCAGCTAGGCTTGTTTTTCTGGAGTAAGGAATGCCATCTGGGATGCTGTGTCCAGGCTTTCTGCCAGGAATACAATTTTTTGTGTGGGTACTAGTTTTGATTTCTTTTCATTGATAGTATACCCCAGGGAAGTCAGTAGGTCCTTTACAAATGTCAGGTACTGTAACAGCTTTTCCTGACTGCCTGAATCAGGCAATCGTCTAAGCAGGGGTAAATTTGAATATTTCTTTGTCTGCAAAAAGCAATGGCTGGAGGCAGGCATTATGTGAAAACTCTGGGAGCAGTGGATAAGCCAAAGGGAAGTGCAGAGAACTGAAAGTGCATAGATCCTGCCCTGAAATGTAGATATTTCCTGCATGATTCCCTGATTGGGATATGTAGGTAGGCCTCTTTTATGTCTAGGGTGGCTAACCAAGCATCCTTGGAAAGCATAGGAAGAAGCTGCTGGAGGGTGAGCATTTTGAATTTTGGTATCACCAGAAAAGTGTTTAGAATGGATAGATCAAGGATTGGGCACCAGGTGCCCTCTTTTCTGGCTACTAGGAAGAGTCTGGAATAGAAACCTTGGCCTATCTGTTCTGCAGGAACATGCTGTATTGCCCTCATGGAGAGCAGGGAAAGGAGTTGTTTTTTGGCTTTTGCCCACTGGTTTGGAGGAAGATCTTGGAACCCTTTTGGGGTTGGCAGGGTGTGGAAATAATGTATCCCTGGGACACTATGTTGAGGACCCATCGGTCATTGGTAATAGAGGCCCAGTTGCTTGCATGGAAGGAGAGTTTTCCTCCTATGGGTACAAGGTGGGCAGAGGTAAGGGGTGGAGGTGTAAAGTCATTGTGAGTTCTTACCATAAGGGGGTGGCTTGGCACTCCCTGTTTTTGAAGAGGAGAAACTCCATTGCTTAGATTTCTGCATTCCCTGGGGATGCTTTCTGGGGGGTCTGCTTCCCCTCAGTCTGGGCTGAGCTGGCCTGGAGGGGGCATGAAAGGACCAGTGCTTGGAGAGGCAATACCTACTGAACCTCGAACGCTGGACCTGTAAGACGTCTTTAACTGTCTGCATAGATTTAGCTTTTTCTTCCATCTTTTTTAACACCTCTTCTGCCTTGGTGCCAAATAAATTGTCTTTGTTCAATGGTGCGTCCAATAATTTGGATTTGACATGGTCTGACAAGGTCTGTTCCTTAAGCCAAGCATGCCTTCTAAGGACAGAACCAGTGACTGCTGTCCTGCAAGATGCTTCTAGGGCATAAAAGCCACATTGCAAGGTGTGCTTAATAACTTGACTTGCAGAATGCATTAGATCTTGTCATTCTTTATTTTCTGCACAAGCAGGAAAGGAAGACATTTTTTGTTTGAGGAGTTCCATGGTATGCTGCTGATATTTCAGCATGTGGAACTGACAATTTAGTGCTCTAATATCATGAGTAGCAGAGGTGTATACTTTTTTACCCTGTCTAAAGCCTGGGAATCCCTGTCTGAGGGGGTGGGATTCTTAGCTGAGGTTCCTTTAATTCCTTTACGTGCTTGAGACATGACCTCTGGGTCAGCAGTAGAATTTTTGGAAAGGAATTTTTTAGAGTCAGGGACTCTGTAGTACCTGTTAGGTTTCCTAGGAGCAGGAGGAAGGGTGTCAGGAGTCAAACTGAATTCCATATAAACATCATCCACAACATCCAGGACAGGAGGAATGGCCAAAGGTCTGTGCTGTGGTAAATCTAAGAATTCCCTAAGTCTCTTTTTTGACTGAGGATAGTCTTGACATTTCCATTGAAAATGCTCCCCCAAATGAAAAATCCTCAGGTGGAGAGGCAAAAGGAATGGATTCCTTTGCATCAGAATCCTCATAAGTAGAGAGGGGTTGCATGTCTTCATATTCAGAAGCATCAGAGTCATCAGACTCCTGTTCAAATAAAACTGCTAGGGACAAGTCTCTTTTTCTTTTGGAAGGGGTAGCCTGGCTTCCCCTAATAAGCATAACAAGGTCTTTTGCCATTTTAAGTATTTTAAGTTGAGGCAAGGAAGCAGGTGCCTGAACTTGGGTCATCATTTTTTGGGGCATAGTTCATACCCTGGGCCTTAGAAATTCGGTAGTTTTAGAAAGAACAGAAGTCGCGAAAGAAGTTGTCGAGTAACGGTAGTGTGAAGCACTTCCTCGGAAGCCGGTGCCATCTGGCAGGTTAACCCAAATGTGATGACTGCAACAGCGAAACATGAAGAACATCTCCATGTCTTCTATCACTCAACCAATTGGCCATGCCCCACAAAATAATCTACCAACCCAGTAACTGCCCCACTCTCACTAACCTTGTACAACCTAGTACCACTCCCTGGGCCCTCAGATCCTCCACCAACCTAATGCTAAAGGTTTCCCACTCCCACAACTACCATGGGGACTCCCTTTATTCCCACAAAATATCCAAATTATGGAACACTGTTACACAGCCCATCACACAAAATCCTCTCCACCACAATTTCAAACTCCTAAAGAACTACCTCACCAAACACTGGCTCTGCTCCTGTCATTCACCAGGCTAATTGCTTCCTACCTCCCTGTAACTTACCTTATTTCTATACTTTATATACTTCTGTGCTCCCTCCATCTCTTATTCAAACACTGCTGACCCATAACAGCTTTTACACTGTTTTAATTAACAGAGATTCTTTGATTTCAGCCACATGCATATGGAATAGTAATTAATTCCATATCTTACTTCACTGTTGATATACATGCATATTGCCTCTAAATTTATTTTATGCATACTGTCATTGTAATAGTATTCAAAATACATGCATACTGTCTCTTAATTTATTTTATGCACATTGTCTTTGTAATTAGTATTCAGTATAAGTTTACAATAGCTTGTACTTGGGACTCTATATACTTGTGTAAACTGTTGTTTGTATTCTTACTGACTACTGTATAATAATAATTATTATTGTAAGCTTTGTTACTACATGTGGAGCTTTTCTTCATGGGCCTCCACTGAAAATGGGCTTCTGGCCCAGTCGGACACTACCCGGTTAACACATGTAATAAATAAATAAAATAATAAATACATAAATAAATAACAATAAATAATGAGATCCCACCCCAGGATACAATGTATTCAAGTATGATAGAGGACAAAACAAGTGTGCAGGTGTTATAGCAATCATCTATATAAAATGCCTAACCATCACCTTACTTTCACAGGAAATTCCCAAATTTAACAATGCTGAACTTCTAATAACAATCCTAAAAATCAACAATAGGAAACCTATATGTTTAACAGCAATTTATATACCAACAGGGAATAACATTGATACTGCTGAAAGCATCCTGTATTAGATATCCCAATAAATTAACCATGAAACTATAATACTTGTAGACTTAAATATAGACTGGCAACTCTAAATTCCTCTTCCCCCACTGAATCTAGAAACTTGCACAACTTCAGACAATTAATAACCACAGCTACTAGAATCAACAAAACTTCAGGAAGATACTCAACATCAGACTGGAGTCTCACAAACAAACTAGACAAACTGACAAAAGTAGGCTTCCTCTCAGACAGCATAAGTGATCACATACCAACATATGCCATTAGAACTCACCATAACCTAGATAAACATATTATCTATAATCAAATATGAAATACAACCAATTTCAGCAAAGATATTTTCAATGAAACATGAATGCCACTATTTACTGCTGCAGAACACTTTAATAACATATTCTTACCAACCTTAAACAATCTGGCAGTAGTACCTAATAAAAGAGTAAAGTCCATCCCCACACCATGGCCGACAAAAGAAACAAAAAAAAATGATGATAAAAATGGATAAAGCCTGGAAAAGGTTGTATAAAAATAGAACTCAAAATGCCTTCCAGCAATTTAGACACTTATAAACCTTGCAAAATTCCAGGATAAGCAAAGATACCATATCAGCCTACAAGACAAACATAAAAATAACCCAAAACCTTTTTGGTCATCACTAAATAAACTAATTCACCCAGGCAAGATCACCACTCCCACTTCAATAACAGTCAATATGACAGATTCTATCCTCACCCAGTTTAATTCCTACTTTATACAATCAATATTATCTCTTTTAGACACTAACACATCTGCCCTTTCTGTCTAACCCTGTCCAATCAAAACCACTCACAGCTCTTCAATTCTAGTCCAGTACCTACGTCACTCCTAATGAAGGTCCTCTTTAAACTAAAAACTACTTCTGTAGCTGTAGACCAACTACCATTAGACTACCTAAATAAATGGCCACAGAAGTCAAAGCCTTCCCTGTGTCCATATTAATTAAAAGGTCCACAGCAGAAAGATACATCTCATCATTGTGGAAAAAAATCCTACACCATACCACTGCACAAAGGTGGCACATCTACTGAATTTAATAACTACAGACCAATAGCAATTCTCTCCCCTCTCCAAAATATTAGAGAAATGCATCCATATGCAGCTGATGCAATACCTAACCTAAAACAACCTGCTCTCAGAAATACAACATGGCTTTAGGCCCCAGCACAGCACCACTACTGCACTACCACATTTTTCCGATATAATAAATCAAAATAGAAATAGTGGTCTGCTTGTATCCACCATGTTCTTAGACTTGTCAGAATCATTAGATGCTGTCTCATACCAGCAAATGTTCGTTCAACTCTCCTCAATAGGACTTTCACAATACTCCTTGTTGTGGTATCTTAGTTACCTATCTGGAAGGCAAAAAACCATTAAATGGCAACAGACCTACTCATCTTTTCAACCATTTAGTACAGGTGTCCCTCAGAGCTCTATCTTGGGTCCCCTCCTATTTAATATATTTATTAATAACCTCCACACCTCTACTCACCTTGCTAAATTATTTCAAGTATGCAGATAACTCAACATTAATATGTGCGGCCTCGATAATAAGTAATCTCCAAGACATTACCTAAAAATCTTTTTCCTCTGTAGAAACCGGGCTCAAAGAATCAAACTTCCTATTCAACCCAAAGAAAAGTAAGTTAATGCTTTTTACCTAAAAAAAGTTGCCAAACTGAAAAGATATCTTTTACCATAAAGTCAGCTAATAATATTGTCATTGAAGCTGTAATGCACAGTAAACTTCTAGGTATTATGATCAATGACAATTTTAAATATGACCAGCATATACTGTACTGCACTCCATTAAATATACACCCCAGAAACTAGGCTCCCTTTATAGGATCAATGGATTCCTTACAGACACTGCAAGAAAATCTCTAGCCACCACCTTCTTATTGTCAGCTCACTTATACACCGCTCCTATCCTAAGAAACATAAACAATATTCAAAAAAAGAAACTTGCCTCCTGCTCTCCTGCTACAATAAAATAACTAAACTTGCCATCAATCTCCCTCCTAGGACCCACCCTTGTCATAGCTTAAAACAATTAAACTGGCTTGAATTACACAATTATCTGAAATAGTTACAACTAACTACAGCACACAAACTCATTCATCATCCAGACAAACGACCTGCACTACAAAACATATTACTGCTTTACTGTCTAGCAAGGGACCTCCACTCTATTAACAAATTATTACTTACAAATAAGTCAAATAATGTTGCAGGAGACTTGCTCTACTCCCAGTAAATTGCTAAACTCTGGAATACTATCCCTACACAAATAAAACCCTCCAAGAAACTCAATAGTTTTAAACCACTGCTTAAACAATGTCTTAACCAATCCTGGTACTGCACATGCTCATCACAAGGTTAAGATTTTGTTTTCACCATATGATACTCTCCAAATACTCTCCTTAAACAGAATACTCTCAACCTCTCACTGAAATGACAAAACAATTTTATACATACCTTCTGCTTGTACAATATACTAAGTTGCACATGAGCTTTCTCTTTAGTAACTTCCACCTCTGTAAAATCTTAGAATGTATAAATGTAACTCCTGTTTGTGTACAAATGTAAATAGAAATGGAAGTACTCTGTGTTTAACTGGAACTTAGTATAATGCAATGTAAGCAAATGGACCTTTTATCTCGGGGATTCCACTAAAAATGGGGCTTACCCAGTCAGACTTTCCCAGTAAACAAAGACAAATAAATAATAAATAATTTTTATACCAGTAGTTTATCTGCACAACAAAATTTCTAATTATAATGATCTACATCATGATGACATCATCCCCCATTCTGGAATTATAACTAAACTAACTAAACTAGGTATAAATCCCTACATCACAAGATGGCTCACTGACAGAACCCACACTGTAAAAGTTGCAGACTCCAAATCTGACCTCAAAGCAGTGACAAGTGGAGTACCACAGGGTTCCGTCCTGGGACCTCTCCTGTTTGGTATCTACTTCTCTGAAGTACAGGCTAACACAGAAGGTCTCTGGCTAACGAAGTTCGCAGATGACTACAAACTAGGAGCCATAGTCAAGTCCCCAAATTATGTGGACATCCTACAAAAGGGCCTCACTGAGACAGATGCCTGGTGTCAGAGCCATGGCCTCAAGCTCAATGCTAAAAAGTGCAGTGTCATCCCCTTTGGTAAAATCTCTGTACCCATGAACTACCACATAGGCAGCAATCTACTTAACACTGAATGTGTGATAAGAGACCTTGGTACCCAGGTGGACAGTAGTCTCTCCTTTGATAGTCACATCACAACAGTAGTCAAGAAGTCCTTCTATGTGGCACACCTCATCATAAAAGGATTCTCATCCAGGAAAAAAGAGGTAATTGTTCCCTCATTAGACCCATTATAGAGTACAACGCCCCTTTTGGAATGTAACTCACAAGACATCTGCAGCAGCTGGAAAGGCCACAGAAGTACCTCACAAAGAGGATTACTGGCCTCAAACAAATGCCCTACACTGACCGCCTCAAAAAACTCCAGCTTTACACCATAGCATATCGCCTACTCCGAGGTGATCTCTGCCTAACATATAAAGCTATGTCAAACCCAGGGCTGTTGGACATGCTACACCAAAAGAATTCCCAATCCCTCTGAGCTACATGCTCTAGGGACCTAAACCTTGTCACCACAATAAACAGGACATGCTGGAGGGATAGATTCCTGTCCCAGAGACTTCCTATACTCTTGAACAAGCTACCCATCTATGTCAAGCAAAGTTCTTCATTAGCACTCTTCAAGAAAAATCTTGATGAGTGGATGGGAAATAAGAAATACACCCCGGGGATCACTTCTGTGTCTCTGCTGGACAGTGGCACAGGAAAATAACTTTCTTGGGTGGCATAAGCTAGGGAATCTTGCTAGCTAGGCGTACGTAGGCCCTTGGGCCAATAGCCTAGTACCTACCTATGAACCCATACAATCCCACTGTGTAATAAATCAAACATAAAGCACCATTTTTATGCCTTAAAATATCACTCCTAATACCTTCAACAAAACTGTTATCATTTTTTAACATTGCTAATGTTTTTTTCAATATAGTCTACATTGTCCATAATGAGAATTGTATCACTCTTTTCAGCTTACACTAAACAGTGACTAGTCACTAAATAGACAAGATAATTTTCTTATTCTGACTAATCTTCATTATTATCATTGCCCATAAAAGTTTAACATTAATTTGCCTAGTAAATAATTTTAAAGCATAACTCTCAACTGTCTAGATTTTCACAAAATGTCCAGATTTTTGCCTCATATTGTTTGTTTGCTCCTCATAAAATGTGTTTTTCTGGTAAATCATTGAGGATTGAAGTCACTAAATGACATATATATGAATTTCAGACTTCATGTCCTTCAGAAAATGAATGCTAACACAAATCCTATTATTGTAAGAGCAATATTTAAAATCTCTCCCTATTTTGGACCCTTGTCCCCCCATTATTTTAGGCTCTGTCCAAATTTCTTGCTCTAAGACACTGAGAGGTATGTTTTAAAGACTTAAACATCTAAAAAGTATTACCACTTCTGCTAGAAATAAACATAAAACCACTTTGTAATAGGTCTTTTTCATCATCTGATTATTGTTTACTTAATAACTGTAAACTCTTAGAATGCACAGCAGTAATTATTTGGATTTATACAATGACTGGCCATTAATATTCCAAAATGAGCACGCTGATTGGTCAGCCCAATCAGTGTGCCCATTGTAAATCCTAGACCTTTTTTCCATTTGTATATACAGTAACTTTTAATTTTTTTTTTAAACAAAAATAAAAAAAAATCTGAAATCCAGACTCTGGACATACCAGAGAGACAGGGCGGAGAAAATACTAGGAAAATCAGGTAGGTTATTCAAAACTAAAGACACATACCTGATTTTCCTTGTATTTCCTCCATTCTGTCTCTCTCCTGCCCCTAAACTGTCTGAAACATTTTTTTATTTAAAAAAAAAAAAAAAAGAAAAGAAAAAAGGAGCAACGGAGACCTTCTTTTCTCTGCGTTTATATTACGCTGTTGAAAACTCAAACTGTCGACAGCGTAATAATCGACACGAAAATGTTAAAACCCCCGAACATCGAACACACACAAAAAAAACCCCACCCAAACACAGCACAAATTGCTCTATGAAGGGGAGCAAGCCCCCTGCACCCCCTACATCCCCCGCTACTTAAATATACCAACTCCGAGATCGCACTACATTGCAATAAATGGAAATCTCCCTTTACAGAGATTTCCATTTACAGGCGCGATGACTTTCGCTTTTGACATTTTGGTGCCGACAATATCAGCTTCGATATTGTCAGCCTTTAACAGGGTGAAGTAGACCCTTTTCTCCACTGCTTCCTTTGCAAAGCACTGATTGAACTGCATAAGCATGGAAACACAAGTCCCATACGCATGCGCAGTACATCAGATAAAGCCCCAGGATACCAGAAAAAGGCAGAAGGGCACCACAGAGGCATTATATAAAGACATTATTTAAGAAAAGTAAGTTTTTTTCTAAAATAATATCATTGTATAATAGCAATAACTGACTCTGTGGTGTGGTATACTGAAAATTTACCTATGGTTGGCTTTATTTAATCACTCGAGCTTCGCCTTCATGATTAAACCAGTCAGAGCAATAAATTAAACAGTCTTCCATGTTAAGAACCTCAATCACCCTGATGAGCTTGTTCAAATGGAAAAAGAATAAGCTTCTTTTTCCAAGCCAAAAGTTAAGATCCCTATGAGAAGCACCTCTTTACTAGGTGGCCAGATATGCAACACCCCTTTAACTTGAGGATGGTTAGAAAGTGGAGATTTAATAGCAGACAAACAGAAATGGCCAACAAATGCACCTTGATAAAGGAATGAGAAAGGCCAAAGGGCAGTAACTCACACAAGCAAGGAAGAAATAGAGGTAGTTTGGCCTGAAGAGGATCCTGGTTCTTAGACTGGCAACAACTGGAAAAACTTTTCAGTTACACAGATATAATTTCCTAGTAGCAGTGTTTTGCCTGCCTCAGTACCTGCTGTACATTCTCAGAAAAAAGTACCTAAAGAGAATCAAACTTGTATCATCCAGGCAGTTAACTTGGAAGCTTCCATGTCAGGATGTATCAAACGATAACCTATGTCTTGCGTGAGTAAATACAATCTGTGGGGAAGCCTCTGGTAACTGCCTTTGGACATATTGAAAAGAAGTGAGAACTACTGTTGCCTGAGCCAAAAGGTAGTCACCACCACAATTTTTGGACAGTCTTTCTGGATCTTCAGAAGAACCTTGGATATTAGTGAAAAGGGAGGAAAGCATACATGAACTTTCCTGTTCATGAATGAGAAGGCATTTATTTTCTAGGCTTGTCTGAAATGGACCCTGGAGCAGATTCTGTTTAGTTGTTTATTCTGAGAACTCCTGTCAGAGAAGACAACTAAAGAGGCAAACAAATCTATCTTTGGTGTTCCCCACAGTTGGATCATTTGTGCTGGTCTGTCCTAGTTCTGCTTAACTGGTGACTACTTTCTAAACTCTCCCATCTTAATATCTCCTCCTCTTCTATCAAATGGTTCTCCAGCTATCTCTCAGCCAGGGAACAAGCTGTAAAATGGAACTACTGCACTTCCTCTTTCCTTCACACCCCAACAGGTGTACCCCAAGACTCTATATGTTGGGTCCTTTACTATTTAACATTTACTATTTAACATTTTCATCAATGATTTCTACCAAAAGATCCCCAGTGCTAAACTGGCGCAATATGCAGACGATTCCACTATCATCTGCTCAGCCAAAACTCTTCCCTTACTAATAAACCTTACTCAAGAGACCTTCTCCTCCAATGAGTCCTAGATGCTTGACAATCATCTAGCCCTAAATGCCTCCAAATCCAAAATAATTACCCCTTCTAGACATACTGTTGTTGACAAAGCATCCTTCTCTATACTTAGCCTAAACAAAACATCTATTGAAATAGTTCCCCATACAAAACTTCTCGCCGTCCTTATCGATGACCAGCTAAAATGTGACATCCACCTACAAACCAATATTTAAAAAACTCATCAAAAACTTGGAATGCTTCTTCTAGACAACCCCTATCTACCACCTACCTCCTACCCTCCCTTTTGTATGGAGCTCCACTACTCTCTAACCTCCAATCATCCCTAAAAATCTAACCTTTCCTCATGCTATAGCAAAATTTCAAAGTTTGCCACAGGATCCAAATCCTCTACTCACCATTGCAACTCCCTACATGCTCTAAATTGGTTGAAACTCCCAGGCTACCTCTTAGAACTTTATAAGCCTTTACATGCACCAGGGCAACATCTACTATCATTCTCCCTTGCCAGATTATGGAACTCTCTTCCCCCTTACATTAGAACCACCCTGAACCTACCCTCCTTTAAAACCCTACTCCACCCTCACCTCTACTTCCCTCTGGGAGTGCTCCTGTACCCATTCTACCTGATACCTGACACCTATCCCTATTCTATTCTACTCAAATCTCTGCCACAGCTTCAATTCATCTCTCTAAAATTCCTTTGCCTAAATGCATGTATTGTATTCAATGAACATAAATTTATTGTTTTTGTAAATATCTTATAAGTGACTGACTCAGCTCATACATTTCAAGATAAGTAAAGTCTTGTCTTGCTGTATATTGAATGTTAAACTGTTGTTCTAACTAATACATTGTATATTGTCTTTCTGTCTGGAGCTTTTCTCCTCGGGCCTCCATTGAAAACGGGCTACCTTGGTCCAATGGACTTTCCCGGTTAACAAACTGAAATAAATAAAATAAAATAAATAAACTTATCTACAATAAAGTTTTGCTCTGACAGAATGCATGAAGCCTGAACAGTCAAAATAAGCTGAGTTGCTATCTTCCAGCCTATCACAGTAAATCAGCAAAAATGGTAAGATCTATTGCCCCTTTGTTTATGTACCACATCACTGTGGTGTTGTTTGTGTAAACCTGCAGAGGTCCTGGGGACTGGAAATGACTGAACGCTTTAAAACACTGATCACTGCCATCACCTCACAAGCATTTATGTGCATTTGTCTATAATGAGAGTTCCACAAACACTTTCACATCTTTAGATACATCCCCCCTTTAACTAGGTCAGATGTATCTCAAAAGACAGACTAGACAGGTGTTGGAAGGGAGAAGAGGGGGCCTAGATTACATTAGAACTGGTATACCCATCAGTGAACCTACCTTCTCACAAAACTCAAAACAGATATCTGAAAAGATAAAGGGTAAAGATGCTCAGTCCACACCGACCTGAGGTACCATACTGGCTTTTCCCATGTAGAATCTAGCCAAGAGAAACATGAGAATCATAGATGCCAAGTACCCCAAAATCCTTGCAGATATCTGGCTGTGATTGGAAATACTCAGGAAGGAACATTCTACTTTGTCTGCTGGAAGAAAGGGTCTTCTAAGGGCCAAATCTAACAGACATCCCTGAAGAACAATTTTGTGAGAAGGGAAGAGAGAAATTTTCTGAAAGTTGATTTGCAAACATTGGTTTGCAAATCTGAGAAAAGATTTTGAGCAGTAACTAAAAACTCTTGACAAATGAAAAAAAGGGTCTGCCCAAATATGGAAAATGTGAATGCCTTGAAGTCTGAAATAAGCAGTTTTCCTAGAGCCAAACACATTGTAAATACCCTTGATGCAGTGAAAAGTCCAAAGGGTAAGACAGATAACTGATAATGTGAGCCAGATACAGAATATCTTAAGAAATGCTTGAACCTGTTTTTTTGGCATCTATTTCTCTGAAATGGAAGCAAATTCTGTAGGTTTATAGCTGACTAAATTTGCAGATGATTGCAAGCTGGGAATTATCAACTCCTCTGCAGACACTAGCATTCTACAAGAAGGTCTACTTCTGACTAACAAATAGTGCCAAAGCCATGGTCTTAACCTTAATGCTAAAAATGCATAATTGTACCCTTTGGGAAGTCTACAATCCCAGCTAATTACCAAGCTGATAATACACCCCTAAGAGTGGTCAGGGATCTGTGTACACATGTAGACAGTAGACTTACCTTTGACCACCACGTGGCCTCAGTGGTGAGGAAATCCTTTTATGGTGAGCAATTTATAAGTAAAGGCATGGTATCTAGGTCCAAATATGTCATTATCCCACTGTACTCCACCCTTATTAGGCCAGTCATAGAGTACAATGTTCCATTTGTTATGTACCTGACCAGGCATATGCCGCAACCAGAATAACCTCAGAGTTTCTTTACAAAAAAATACAAGGCATAAGAAACCTGCCTTATGCAAAGCACCTTAAAGCCCTTTCCCTCTATGTCTCCTGTAAATTGCTGAGGGGTGATCTATACTTAGCCAAGCATAGCTCACCCCTCAGCAATTTATAGGAGACTGAGTAGAGGGAAAGGGCATCCACACAGCCCACACTTATGAATCTCCTATATATTTGGAAGTCAAAGAGTAGCAGATATACAAGGTCTAGGACCTGAATTTCATCTGTGACTTAAACAGAATATGCTGGAGAGACAGATATGTGTCCTAAAGACTGCCCCTTCTATGGAACAGGCTGCCCATCCATGTGAAGCTGAGTTCATCTATTACCCTGTTTAAGCGCAACCTAGACCAGTAGATGGGGAATAGGAAATTTACACTGGTCCTGGCACCCATGTCCCTTACTGATAGAGGTAGCTTATAAATGCCTGGCTCTCAATGTCCTGTTTCCATACAGGACATCATTGTTCTTTCAGGAAAACAGTCTATGAATCTATGAAACTGCTTGTTAATGAGAATGTGATGGGAGGCATCCTCTTTACCATGAAATTTTGCAAAGGGAGCAGATGCAAAAGGAACTGAAGCAGTAATGTTTTCAAGTCTGGAATCTTGACAAAAAGATTTAGAAAGGAAAGGTCTAACACAGATCTCCAATGCCTTCCATCTTTGGTACCAGAAAACTCCTAGAATAAAAGCCTTTGCCAATCTAGGAGGTAGGCACTGGTTCTATCACTCCCTGAAAATGTGTTTGATTCAGAATTGGAGGGAACAGTAATATGTGGTTTACTGGGCAAGGAAGAATCTCATGGAAGCAGGGAGGGATTTGTCAAGTGTACCCTCCTGGATTACATGTAAAACCCATTTGTCTTAAACAATCTGGTACTACAGGGAAAGATGAAGACTCAGACAGAGGGAAAAATTGAAAAGGTAGAAGAAGAGGATAGCGTGAACAGGCAAATAGTCTGGCTGAATTGGAGAACTGTCTTTGATTCTTTGAGGCTTTCACTTTCTTTTTGGAGCCAATTTGCTATTATTTTCTTAAAATCCTGTTTGATGGTACTGTGCTGCTTGAATGGCTTATCAAAAAGGAAGCTTAGAGAGAAGGGAAAATTTTGTCTTGCAAAAGAAAGGTTGAAATTTGTCAGTAACTCCTTGAATCTAATCCTTTTGTCACACTTTTGAGCACCTCAGCTACAGAAGTGACAAATATAAGTTCCTTGTCTAGGAGAATTTAAAATCTTCAGGAAGGTTTTGTGAATGAAGACATCAAATATTCCCATGATTGATCCAGAAGCAGCAGCTGTGGAAGTGGTATAAGCAGCATCATAAACAAATTTTAAAGCATGCACAGTAATGTGAAAGATATTAAAGAGGTATTCAAATATTTATATGACAGAAGAGGGAAGGTTAACTATTAATTTTTGCATGCTCTCAAAGATAAAAACAAAACTTTAATATATGAGTTTGACAGTTTAAAGTTCTGAAAGTTAAAGTAGCAGAAGAGACTTTCTTTACCAACTTGTTAAAAGTTTTGCATACGTTTCTAATAAAATTTGGGTTACAGCAGCACCTGTTTTATAGAAGTAGTTTTGGATAGGGAAATTACTGCCAGACCTGCTATAGCGTTAGAAAACAAATAAGTTTGAGGTACCCTGTATAACTTGTCAGATTTCCTAGGAGCATGAGGTTCACTATCAAGTAAACTAGAAACAGTGAGAAAAACATTCTGTAATGCAGGCAAAACTAGAAGAATAGTTGCAGACTTAGACACAACCCACAGTATTAAATCATAATGAATTTTCTGTGCAACAAAAATATTATTCTGCTCCCACTTCAGAAAAAGATCCTCAAAAAAGACATCTGGAATACAACTTTCCTCAGAATCTGAATGCTCAGATTGAGAAAAAATTCCTGAAGTGCAACTATCCCTCTATATTGCTTGGTGTTCTGACAATCCCAGCCAGAAAGACAGGGAACTCTTTCAATTCTTGCCTAAAGAAGTAGTTGACAAGGAAAGGGTAAAAATGAGTTCCTTAGCAAATCCTCCCAGTCCACAGAAATAGAAAGAGGCAAGATCTTCTCACTATACTCACTTTTCCTGGGAAACTCAATGGAAAAAGACTGACCCTTAGTAGGCATATACATCCCTATGGCAGCTAAGTGAAGAACCCTCACCTGCTCTTTCTGCTAAGATAATCAAGAGTGGCTCTCCCTTGCTTGCCAAGAGCACCCCTATAGCCACAGAAGATGTGACTACACCCTGGTCTATGGTGGTTGTGAGTGCTATACCAGAGTGGTCTGAGGAACCAACAGTGGCCACAGTACATTTATCCACCAGTGGGTAAGGCACAATAACAGTTGGCTTAACACCCAAAGTCTCCCTGGCAACTACCTTCATACAGGCAGGAGAAACAAAACCACACAGACTGGCAGCTGCTCCATAAATTAGGCTGAGAATGATCCAAAAGTGGATAACAAAGCTGGAATGAGTCAGTAAATAGTAAGTAGAGGGCAAGTATAACATGAAAAGAAGGCTTACTACACAAATCTCCAAAATACAAATCAGAACAATGTCAAACTCTTTTAGTCCTTGATCATCCACTTCCTTCACCCTGCCAATGTTACCAAAACTACCCCCTCCACAAGCTTACAAATGATTAGTATTGTAACACAGTTCAACTCATATTTCATTGACATAAGTACCTTGCTATTAAAAAATTCTATCGCTACAACATTAACATATCAACATGTACCAAATAGCTCCTTTTCTCCTGTTACTACCTCTACTTTCAAAAAACTCCTGCTCCTCCAACTTTAATTGACCTTAACCAACTGCTCTAGCTCCTGATAAATTGCCATCAGAATACATAAAAATAACAGGAGATGGCATATCCTATCCCACATGAATTCTAATTAACTGCTCCATAAAAGAAAACTATGTATCTGCCCTGTGGAAACTCAACTGACTCCGCTAACTACAGAGCAACTGCCATTCTGTTTCCCCTACATAGGTGATAGAAAAATGTATTCAAATTCAACTTGTCAAATTCATCACTGACAACAACCTACTGTCCCCCAGACAACATGGTTTCCACACACACTGCAGCCGTTCTCAGTTTCATTACCAACATAAACTACGATCTGACATCTGTACTATTCCTTTACCTGTCAAAATCATTTGACAGTCTCCCAAACTAGGGTAATTCAAAAATTTGCTTTACTGGGATTGAATACATCATCAGCACTCTCATGGTTCAAAAGCTACCTGTACAATAGTCCCCAGGCTGTAAAATGGAAAAATACTTTACCCTCCTTTCACCCTCTCTCACTAGGAACACCAAAATGATCCATTCTCGGGCCCCTGCTTTTTAACATATTCATTAATGACCTATGCACAGCCAGTAAACATGCCACCATTGTGGAGTAAGCAGATGACACAACAGTTATCTGTAGGGCTAAAATCCTTTAGAAGCTTGAAGAGCTAACCCATGAGTCTTTCATCTTCATTGAAGCATGGCTCTCTAATTCGCAATTGTGCATGACTCCCCAAAACATCTACAGTAATCCTAGTTATCCAAAACAACTCCTTAACAAAAATTCAGTCACCTGAACCTCCCTAAAACAGTGCAAAAATGGAATTATTATCTAATACAAAGCTGCTAGGCACCACCACAACTAAATATGACTACCATATAAATGAAGCAGTTAAGAAAACTTATCAGAATCTAAGTTTACTGTGCAGCATATGTTCTCATTTAACAAGCTCTGCAAGAAAACACTGCCTCAACCTTCATGCTTCCTGCTTGCTTCCTACACTCCTCTATGACACTCTTGTACTAATTCATCTACTAACCTGGCAATCCAACCTCTTTGAGCAGTGTTATAATACTATCGTAAAATTTGCCACAAACTTACCTTATAAAGCACACCACTGCCATTTTTACAAAACTTTTGTGATTAGAATTCTCCCTCTTGCAAGTATCTTCTGCTGTGCCAGGCTTCTCTGTGCTGCAGGCACCTGGCAAATGTGGAAGTTAATAGTGTATTTTGATGTTCTGTGTAGCAAGTGGAGAAGCTCCAGCACCTATTCTAGAAGAGTGCGTGCCAGATAGTATGCCATGGACCAACATGCTCTCTGCCAGTGTACATTATTATTCAAATACATGGCAAAAAATATGCGGCAGCTGGCAGTGCAGCTAACCCATATCACCATGCACGTTTTTCTCCATTCTCCATGGCTTCCAACAGTTGTACAAGGATAATGTTGCCAGCAATAACACATTCCACAAGCCATGAAAAATGAGTTGTAAAAGCCAGATGGTCCATGACCTTTTTCTTGACGTGAAGTAGCTCTTCAGCCCTGCCCTCTTTAGCCTGAACATGTCAATTTGAAAAAAAAAGCAAGGGGTATCAACTTAACTAATTTGCATATATGTGCATGATAATGGTTAGCTTGCATCATGGGTAAGCAAAATTATTTGTACTGTTTATTATGACACTTGTTACCAACGTATCTCTCAACATCTTAGGATATGAAACCTGGACAAAGTCAAAAATAATGGAGGGGGGGGTTAAAGGCCTCAAAATAGGGACATATTTTAAACATTTCTCTTAGAAACCTAGAAGTTGCTAGAATAAAAGATGTTAACATGCATTTTACTGAAGGATATGATGTCTGAAACTCAAATGTCTGTCATTATTCAGTGACTTCAGTTTTCAATGATTTGCCTGAAAACCACAAATTTTATGAGGAAAAGGTCAAAAGTATGAGGCAAAAATCTGAGCATTCTGAGAAAATCTGAACAGCTGAGAGGTGTGGTTATCAATATCAAATGTCCAAATGAGACTCTTAATATGCATTATTGTGTAACAAAGTTCAACAATGTATTACAACTATACAAGTATCATATTGCAACTCTGATATAAACTTGTGAAACATGCTGATCACGAGAATGGGGTGGAGCTTGCTAATATGGCATGAACAACAATTTAGTGAGGCTCCTGACAGGTCATATTATTTGTAAACGTTCTTGTCTCTTTTATTAAGTAAAATATGAGGCACTTCTTGATTTAAGCATGAGAATTATAATGCAGTTCATCAACATGGATCCTGGCTTGTTATCTCAGCACCTGGACAATGTGAATGCAAAACTAGATTCCTTAGCAGAGCTGGTTGCACAAGTCTAAGATGGCAAGGCAATTTTCCACAGAGGTAAATTTCACTGGAGCAAGACTGAATTCCTGGTATCAATCATGCTGCTCTATTTAATTATGCATTCATTCTCTTAGACCTACTTTATGCTATTCAGGATCATAATGGGGGTAGGCAGAATTTTCTTGACAAGCTATGGGAGTAAGCTATAAAAATAATTTATATTCTCAGATATTCCAAGGCCAACAAGTCTTATAACCATTCATGCCTTGCCAGTACCCTATTTCAGACAGCAGCACTTCCTTTCTCCAGGATGGCCGTATCAGTCCAACCCAGAATACATTTGTGGATACTGATCCAGTCATCTAGTTTTGTTTAAAGTAAAATAGTACGTGGCACTGCTTAGCATGCAGGGGAAGTTTATTTCAAAGGTTTGGGAGGTGCTGCCTTACAGGCATGCCTCTCCATTGTGCTGTATTTAACTGCGGGTGATGTTTTCAGTCCCTGGTTCTAATACTGGTTGAGATATTGGACTTGCATTGAAACAGGAGGTCCAGGTCAACCGTGTCTCTAATCTGCAGTAAGGCAGAGATCTCCCCCTCAAAAGTCTGCATGATACTAAATAAAGGGACAGTGCTTCCAGTTTATCGTGATATCTCAGGGACTTTAGGCCTGTGGTCTTTTTGTTTAGGAACCTTTGGGATCATGCAAATTGTTTGACATGTTAATAAGAAACACCCCTAAGGGGGTTTTGTACTTGATAACTGTCCTGATCAGTCTGAGTATAACAGAGTGATTATCTCTTTAGAATGTGATGATATTCTTTTGGCAATTACATGGACTAAATAAAAGGATTTCCTGACAACCAATGCCAAGTGATGGTCAAAAGAGAGGAAGCTATTAGGCCAAGTATCTAGGTCCTTGATATAATTTTCATTTTGTACAATATGATGAAGGGAGGGTTTGTCTACCAAAAGGAACAATACTACTCTTTTACCATTTACTTTGAGACATTTTTAGTACACCAAGGGTTTACTAGGAAGAGTTCATTCAGCAGAATTTGGGTGTCATAGGGTGACTTAACAACAACCTACAGTTTGCAGCCATCTGTAAACTTTGTTAGCCAGAGGTCTTGGCTGTCCACTTGCAGATCTGGGAAGTAAATACTAAAAAGCAGAGGTCCTAGTATCAAGCCTTGAGGGACACCACTGGTCACTTTCATGATGATGCATCTACAACTTTCACTATGTGGGCCCAATCTTTCAGCCAGTTTGCAAATACATCTTACCACATATTGATCAATTATTAAACCAATCTGCTTTTGTATGATGCCAGCATGGGGAATGGTGTTGAAGACCTTTGGCTGGTCAACTTACACCATGAGTACTGCATGTGCACCATCTGCAGCATCTGTGAACCTTTTCTAGAAGTTTACCAGGTTACACAGATGGCTGTCAAGTCTAATAAAGGGGCATGGTTTTGAATATGAGGCTTGAAAAGGCAGAAAGAATGTCATTACCTAGGTCGGTTGTAAGGTCACAATTATGGAGGAGCATCATCAATGCTGTGTGCTACTCATCAGGACTCATCAGGGACAAAGAGAGTAAATGAACATAAGTTAAACTGCTTGAGGGCTGTGTTTGTAAGGGCATGTTTAACACTATTAAGCAACCAGGAATATGATATGTAGTAGTGTTGTATACCAGACATCTGACAAAAACAAACATCTTGCATGATTTTTTTCTGATCCAGATGTCAAAGTGCTATAACATGTTTTATGGGATGTAATAAACCTTGATTATAAGCTGGGTGATGTATTTAAATGGTGTAGTCCCTGTCAGTACTGAATATTTTGACTCTGGCCTTTGCTGAAATTAAACCCTAGGACAAGGACTCCATTGCCCTACCACTCTCCACTGTCCCTCCTGCATACCTCCAGGGTGCCCCCTCCCTCCAATCCTGGCCTTGCCACACCATTCAGATTACTTTTTTTCTTGTTTTCTCATACTTTGCTGTACTCTTCAGATTTTTCTACATTATTTCAATAGATATAGCCTAGATGCCCAAGACTGCACCATCATAAAGAAGAGGAAATAATCAAATTAAGCCAGAGGTCTCAGAAAGCCCCAGAAATTTGGGTTCTAGATGGTCTGAGTTGCATTTTAAATCTTTCAAGTCAAATATTCCATGAACAAAAACTGTGGCTAAAGAAAGAAAGAAATTCATTCTCACTCAATGTTTTCCTGCAGCCTTTCAACACTCCTGAACTGGTCAAGACTGCACTATTATAACTGTGGAGGAAAAAATAGAATTAAGCTGATATTCTGGAGCTGCTTGGGCCTCAGAAGCCATGGGGTTCTAGATGCTTTGATGTACTTTCCCCAGCTTTTTGTTAAGATTAAGGCCTGGATAAAATTCATCACCAAGTAAAGAAATTCAGTCTTATTTTTCTTTTCAAGGAAGAAATAAGTTGTGCCTAAGACTAACTGATCAAAATTAACAAAAAGGTAGTTCCCAATAAACTGAAAAGATAAATCCTTGCAAAAATCCATGAGTCATATCTTAGAATACCATCTGTCTACCTGTTAAAAGAAAAAAAAATGATAGTCACCTGATGTTAGAGTGGGATGAAACTGAATGATAAATGGCCACCATCAAACTTTTCAAGGTGCTGCTGTCACACATTAGGCAGCTTGTCTCTTCACACATGCCCACAAAAAAAGCCTCCTTCTTTGTGTCCAACAGCTAGAATGCAGTAACATATTTTAACTTGTTGATATTACCCTTACCCCTCAAAATTAGCCACCTGTATACAACATTAATAGAGTAAGGATGATCCAGAAAGAAGAAGAATGTAAGAAAATACTGCTGTGGTTGGTGGATCTTGATACAGAGAAAGCATTCAACAGAGTTAGGTTGAGATTTTATGAGTAGAGCAATGGAAGAAGCAGTTGCATTTCCTGATACAATAATAAGGTTAATTAGAAGGATGTATGAGGCATCGGAAAATCAAAGTGAGAGTGTTCTTCTCTGAAAATTATATTTCCGATCAGAGGAACCAGGCAGGAGTATCATCTTTCCCCTTTGTTATTTGCATTATATTTAGAAGTATTGGCAAAGAAAATGAGGAACTCAGAAATTTGTGGATATAACTGATATTGTGTTCAAGAAAAGTTGGCTTTATTTGCAGATATTTTGCAGATATATTTTGGAACCAGAAAAGGACATCTCAGTGTTGTGAAACATTCTGAGACAGTTCTGGGTTTTTTTCAGGATATAAAATTAATCAAGCTAAAACAAAGGCTATAGCCATAAACTATGTACCCATGCATAAATTGGTTCAGCAATACCCAAAGCCAATATTTATGGGGGCATGATAAAATGAAGTATGTAGGAGTATGCAGTGAAAAAGATTCTGTTATGGTGGATGTGGGAAGAGACTAAACAAATGATAATACAAAAACTTAAGAAACTGAAAGCTCTTGCCTACGTACTTAGGACAAACCTTTCTGCATGGCTGAGTCATATGGGTATTCATTGACTGCTCCTAGCTTGCAGTCATATGCAGACTTAGTCAGCCAGAGCCCTTCTGTATTGTGTTTTACTTGAGAAAAGTGGATATCAAGCAGGACAGGTCCCAGCACAGAACCCTGGGGGTCAGCACCAGCATCTGGTCTCTTTGTTGAGGTAACTTCTGATTACCGACATCCTATCTGTGAGTCAGTTGGCAATCCAGAGAGTGACATAAGGGTTTGTTTCCAGTTTATTTAGCTTTTCTATTGTGCATGAGAAGAGAATTATGTCAAAAGCTTTGGCCAGGAGAAGGTATGCGTTGTGTACTGTTTTTCCTTCATCCATTGCTTTGGTGATCTTTTCAAAAAAGTCCACCAAGTTGAGTAAGCATGACCTTCCCTTGACAAATCCAAATTGAGATGGGTCCAGTGTTTGGAGGTTCCCTATGTCCTGATAAATTTCATAATAAGTCTTTCCATAGCTTTGTGTATGAGGCTGGTCAGATGTATAGGTCTGTAATTGACTGAGTCTGTGAAAAGTCCTATCTTATGCAAAAGAAGTGTGGATGCTGAGATTGAATAGTGTTGTTAGGGGTTTGGCTAAATTGTGCTTCATGTTATTGAAGATGCATTCTGGGATATTGTCAGGACCTATCAATGCAGCATTTTTGACTTTTGATAGCACATTCAGGACTTGGTCTAGTGTGATAGGTGGAGATGAGCCAGTTTCAAGTTTATCTTGAGGGACAGATGGAAGGGAGAGAGGGGTAAAGGTGGAAAAATTTATTGGCCAGTAGGTTCATTACATCTTCAGCCTCAGTGTAGTTAACATCATTCACAGTTAGCTCAGCTCATTGCTGCTTTTGCGATTACATACATAACCAAACAAAAAAAAGTCTTGTGACTGTCTTTGGCTTGGGTAGCTATTTTAGCCTCAAACTATATTTGGGTAGATTTTATTAAGTTCTTGAGTTGCTTGTTTATTTCGGTAACAAGGGCTCTAACATTATAGGAACTACTCTTTTTAAGTTTGTTCAGAATTCTTTTCCTTTTCTTTTTCCTTTTATTATAAAGCTTGTTGATATTATGGTTCCATTATGTGGATTTGTTTCTGGGATTTACACTGCACTTGTTCCTAAGGGGTACAACTGCATCTATGCAACTATGTACATGCTTGTGTAGTGTGGTGGTGTACACTTCTGTTGGTTCAGTGGAGTTAATTGTATTTGATGGGGATTTCATACTTGCCAATGTATCACTTAGAAGCAGGTAGTTTGTTTTAAAGAAATTTCAAAAGGTACCTTGCCTGGAAAAGGTTTCAGATTTATTCTGAAGGAGACTGCTTTATGGTCATACCTAACAAGGGATGAAGCTATACAAGAGATGGTGCAAGAGGCTCCCATATTATTAAGGAAAAGATACAATATATTATCCCCTCCCCCCTGTGGGTACTCTGACTAATTGTTCCAGGGTATTTGTACTGACAAATCCAGGAATCTCTGTGCTTCTGCACTAGCGGTGGTGTATGTTTTCCAGTCTATAGTTGGATACTTTAGATCACATAGGAAAATGGTATACAGTTTAATATTCAGTGATTCTAGTTACTATAGATAAGCATATGGTAAAGGACTTTCTGATGTTTTTTTGGACATGAAGAAGTTCTAGTACATCATACTGCTTTACCAGCCATGATATGAGTCTCTTCTGGATGTAGATGGAGATATCTCAACATTTTTCCTTTCCTGCATAGTAGCAGGACTAAACATGTGGAAGGCATTATAGCCCTGCATAGTGGTCTCCACTAATTTAAGCCATATCTCGGTCACTACACAGATATCAATGTCCTCTAGGGTGAGAAGGGCTTGTATGGAGTACAGTTTCTAGTTTAGGCTCCTAGCATTGATCAGTAACACCTCCATACATTCCACTGCATGTTTCATTATGTTTTTAGGTTTAAAAGGATTGCATTACCTAAAAAAATGCAGTATGGTGGTGGACAATAGCTTTGCCAATAATTAAAACTCTAGAGGGGACACATGCAGGCCATCCATGGTGAAGCAGCATAGTCTGTTGATCATATCCTCCCAGGATGACAAATATTGGACCTCTTTTGAATGACACCAAAACTAAGCCAATTATTGAAGTCAATTATTTTTTGCCCATATCATGGAATAATCCTTGGAGAAGGTAGAATACTGCTCAATGATAGGCAATTACTTGGACACATAATCTGAGAGATCTATCATGTCTCTCTTCATATTCAGGGAGGTATATCTCATGTCATTAGACTTTGTACTGTTAGTTGTTGCTTAGATCTCTGTGGAAACTGCCATTTTCATTTTTTTTTTCTATTTTTTTGCCCCATTTTCTGCAGTGTCTTCAGTTGCTATAACTGTTTTTTTACAGCTTGTGTGTTATCTAACTCAAGGATCACTTGCATAAAATTAGACCTGTTAGTAACAGCCTGCATTTATTTGCTGGAACCTGTGTTCTGAGAGACTGCTTTTCAATCTATCTGCAAATATACAGAGATTAATATATTTTTTTGGTTTTAGAGTTTGTACTGTTAGTTGTTGCTTAGATTTCTGTTGAAACTATTTTGTCCCACTCACCCTCCCTATTTTTGGCTTCTAGTTTAAATTTGGTGGCTTTTGCAGTTGCCCGCCCCACTGTAGATTTGATCTGGGACACTCCCCCAGTCCCATCTCTTTACCACATTCTACTTAATAAACTCTTTCTGCACTTGCATTTAGTCTTTTTTAATTTCATTTCATTTTTTAAAATGTGTTTGGTCTAATATTGCTACATACTCATGTGTGCCAGCTTGCACTGCATGTGAATTGTTTTTACTACTGTTTTTGCTACTTTTTTGTAAAAAAAAAAAACAGTAAGCCTCTTTCCTACCTTTCCTGTAACTAGTGTTCCAGATACATATTTGCCCCCAAGCCTTTCTGTGTTGGAGGGAAGCCTTCTAGCTAATCAGTGGGAGTGGTAAGCACTAGGTAACCTGTCTACCACATAAGGAGTGGTTCTGGCCCAGAAATTGTAGTTATTGGCCGTTTGGGCAATCTCTTCCATCTCTCTCAACTTTCTAATTTGAAAGCCTGCATTTGCACTTGTTTCTGTCTTGTAACTCAACTAGTGCAGATACAGATTCTTAGTTTTAGCACTTAAATTTGCTTATTCATGCTCAGCACTTGTTCAGAACTTGTTCAGAATGTTACAGATGTAACCTGGACCGAAACACCAAAGGCAGAGGTGTGTCCATATTCATTAAGGATATCCACACCTCCAGGCTAGTTGCTCAGCATAATGCAGCTGAGGTTATCCAAGTGCAACTAACTCTGGGCAAAACTGCAATCCAAATTGTAACTTGCTACAGATCCCCCACCATGCCCCAGGATTCTCACTCCTCTTTTCCTGATGTACTGGAAAATATTAGGGTTCAACCAAGCACCCTAATAATGGGCTACTTCAACTACCCCACCATTAACTGGGAAAACTACTCCTGTACCAACTCCTTAACTCAACGCTTTCTGGAATTCATAAACTCCAATGCCCTGGATCAACTTATCCACACCCCCACCAGGGGCAACAATATCCTAGACCTAGTCATTACCAACATGAGTGACCGGTGTTCCACACCTGAAGTCAACTCCTTGTTGGTCCAATCCAACCATAAGCTAATCACCCTTGATATCCACATCCCGCCCCCCCCCCCATTAAGGAAACCACGGTAAAAAAAAATTCTCCAAAGCCAACTTCATGCTTCTTAAGACAGAAGTGATGAACTTCATGACACCCATGCAGATGGACAATACAGTTACAACTGCTGAATCCTACACAGATGCATTCTATAAGCACTTACATGAGTGCATGGATCGTGCTATCTCAAACAGAACCAAGATGCTATCCTCCAAAAAAAAGAAGCCAATCTGATGGTCCTTGGCCATAAACAAACTGTACAACAGAAGGAAGAAACTGTTGCAAAAGACAGTAAATTCCCATGAGTGGAGGAGCTCCCTGATCAGCCTCAGTAAGAAGCTGAGATCCCTTATAAGATCCTCCAAAGCTAGCTACGAAAACAAAATCGCCACTAATTCTAAGGACAACCACAAAGCATTCTATAGCTATGTCAAGAATCTTGATGGCAACACCCAGATCTGCTTTGAGTTACAGCACAATGGCATGAAAATTACAGAACCAACTGATATTGCCATCATCCTGGCAGATAGGTTTAGTGCTAACTTTACCCCCCACCCCCTAAAGGGCCCATATCTATACAGGAAGAATGCAGAGTCCCTGTAATCACAACTACACTGGTACAAGCTGCACTCTAAAACTAAAAACACAGCATCCGTGGGACCGGACAACATACCAAGCTGTGTTTTACACGAACTTCAGAATCAACTGCCTCCACACTTAAGCACCATGTTCAATAATAGCCTCGCATCACGCTTTGTGCCCACTGAATGGCACACAGCAACAGTTATCCCACTCCACAAAGGGGGAGCCACCACTGATCCTGGGAACTATTGACCTATTAGCCTGACGAGCCTGGTCTGCAAAGCCATGGAACATATCATCATGGAACTCATAAACAAAGACATTGGTAACCTCCAAACTCTGGATCCCACCCAGTTCAGGTTTGTGAAAGGCAGATCATGCCTCCTGAACCTGATCGACTTCTTTGAGGCAGTCACTAAAGCCATAAATGAGGGTAAGGTGGTTCACACAGCCTATCTTGACCTCGCCAAGGTTTTCAACACCATGCCCCATTCTGGAATTATAGCTAAACTCGCTAAACTAGGTATAAATCCCTATGTCACAAGATGGGTTGCCAACTGGATCACTGACAGAACCCACACTGTAAAAGTTGCAGACTCCAAACCTCAAAGCAGTGACAAGTGGAGTACCACAGGGTTCCGTCCTGGGACCTCTCCTGTTTAGTATCTACTTCTCTGAAGTACAGGCTAACAAAGCTTGCAGATGACTGCAAACCAGGAGCCATAGTCAAGTCCCCAAATGATGTGGACATCCTACAGATGCTTCAGATGCCTCGCTGAGACAGATGCCTGGTGTCAGAGCCATGGCCTCAAGCTCAATGCCAAAAAGTGCAGTGTCATCCCCTTTGGTAAAAACTCTGTACCCATGAACTACCACATAGGCAGCAATCTACTTAACACCAAATGCGTGATAAGAGACCTTGGGACCCAGGTGGACAGTAGTCTCTCCTCTGACAGTCACATCGCCACAGTAGTCAGGAAATCCTTCTATGTGGCACACCTCATCACAAAAGGGTTCTCATCCAGGAAAAAAGAGGTCATTGTTCCCTTCTACTTGACACTCATTAGACCCATTATAGATACAGTACTTTGCCCCTTTTGGAATGTACCTCACAAGACATCTGCAGCAGTTGGAAAGGCCACAGAAGTACCTCACAAAAAGGATTACTGGCCTCAAACAAATGCCCTACACTGACCACCTCAAAAAACTCCAGCTTTACTCCATAGCATATTGCCTACTCCAAGGTGATCTCTGCCTAACATATAAAGCTATGTCACACCCAGAGATGTTGGACATGCTGCACCAAAAGAAATCCCAATCCATCCGAGTTACATGCTCTAGGGACCTAAACCTTGTCACCACAATAAACAGGGCATGCTGGAGGGATAGATTCCTGTCCTAGAGACTTCCCATACTCTGGAACAGGCTACCCATCTATGTCAAACAAAGTTCTTCATTAGCACTCTTCAAGAAAAATCTTGATGAGTGGGTGGAAAATAGGAAATACACCCTGGGGATCACTTCTGTGTCTTTGCTCGACAGTGGCACAGGACACTAACTTTCTTGGGTGGCGTAAGCCAGGGAACCTTGCTGGCTAGGCTTACGTAGGCTCTTGGGCCGATAGTCTAGTACCTACCTATGACACCAGCATAAGCTATGACAGAGTCATACTGGTATTTGTTGTCCATAGACGTATGTGTGTGTGTGTGTGTGTGTGTGTGTGTGTGTGTGTGTGTGTGTGTGTGTGTGTGTGTGTGTGTGTGTGTGTGTGTGTGTAGTACCTTTAAGAAGAATTTTAGCAAGCATGTGCTAGCTTCAGTGTCATTTTGAGAGTGCAGCCAGAGAGTTAGCATGTATGAGTGTAATATTCAGTTTGTTTATAGGTTTATCTAAGTTAAAGTTATTAAGCCTCAATCCTGATGTGTTTGTACATAATAAAGCTGCTTGAACAGAACTCACAAAGACTCGTCTATTTTATCCTGACTAGTCAAGTGACATGGTGTCAGAACTGGGATTTCAGAGACTGCTTTTCAGAGCTATGAGGTGCAGAGATAACAGTGAAGGTAAACTTACAGAGAAGAGCATGGAAAAGGGCCAAAAATGAACCAAAGGTAATGAAAACTTGCACAAATGATTTATTTTATAAAAAAAAGATAAAACAGAGCATTACAAGGGCACAAACTGCATTGTTAAACAAGCAAGAGGCATAAAAAAATCATTAATTAAATTAAATATTTAAAATTAAGATATTTGACAAAACAATTATCAGAAAAGCACATACAGTGTTTGGAATTACCTTGGAATTGGGAAAACAAGCATGTTTAAAGCAAAACGGGAATGTTTAGAGTAAAACAAGCACAAGAAAAGTATAATGGGCATGGAAAAAGATTAAATTAGCAAAACAATTACAATACGGGCAAAAAGGCACATTAAGCATAAATAAAGCAAGGTGACTGCATGTTTTGGCAAAGTATTGTGTTCTGGCATAACTACTATTTCGCATTGTATTCTGGGCATAACTAGAGTCATTTGAGGTATTTCAAAGTGTGTAAAAATGCTTACAGTGTGTGCTTATTACTGTGCATTTATTCTGGAGAGTTTATTTCTGTGCAAACTGTAACTATTTCATGAAGTACGTCAAAATACAGGCATTTCAGAAAGTTTCTTGTGCCTGGTGTGTCTATTCACAAAGTGCCACCATTACAGTGTGTTTCTTGCACTGTAAAGTTTCAGGGTGCTGTGTACTGATTATCTGCAAAGTGCAGTTACTTGAAATGTTTCTTAATCTGAGCTTCTTTTGCCCAGTTTATTCACACAATGTAGTTATTTTGAAATGTTTCTTACACTGATAAGAGGTGAGTTCTTACAGTACAGTGATTTTAAGAGTATTACACTGCCAGAGAGACTTACTTTGCAAAGTTCAGTTATTCAGAGGCTTGTTGTGCTATTGGGCATAGTTACAAATACTGGTTTCAATTTTTGGCACATGTATATATGTGTGTGTGTGTTCGTGCATACTTGCAAAAGCCTTTGCTGGTATGTGCTAATATGGCAGATGGATTTCAAAAACCAACACCACTGAGGCTTGATCAGAATATTGCAGAGAACTGCAGAATATTTGAGTAACAGTACGATAATTTTATACAAGTAGCTTATTCTGAAAAAGATGCATGCACCAGGGCATTCATTTTGTTAAGCCTAGCTGGGTCAGAGGCTATTGAAAGAGAGCATTCATTTCTGTATGCACTAGCAGTATATGATGTTGAAGTTGAAAACCATCATATTGTTGTACAGAGTGAATCAAGGGAAGACCCCAAGTGTTTGAAGAGCAAGTTCAGGGAAATGTGTAACCCCAGACAAATATTACATTAGAGAGGCATTTGTTTTACACAAGAGATCAAAAACCAGGGGAAATTTTTGCAGCTTATATAATTGACTTGAGAAACAGAGCAAAAATGTGTCAGTTTGGTGACTTACAAAATGAGTTGATAAGGGATAGGCTTGTGTGTAATATTAATAGAGCTGCAGTGAGAACGATTTTGCTTCTTGACAGTGATTTAATGCTTAGCAAAGCTATTTAGATTTGTCAAATCCATGAAATTACAGAAAGGAATTCTAGTACGTTTGCAAGTGATAAGAGTATGGTTTCAGCAGGCTCCAGAGCAGATGTAGACAGCATGCAATACGTAGCTAGCAGAAGCAGGCCTAAGCACATGGCACCTGCCACTTCTGCAGGCTCCACTAGTAAAACCCACAGTTTTCCAGCAAGTTCTAAGAAAAGGACATGTTCAGTGCAGTACAAGTGTGAGTCAGAAAAACCCAAATCCAGCTTTATTGCTAACTGTCACAATTGTAGTGCAATCATAAGTCTAAAAGAGAAAAGTGCTTAGCATCTGGTCAGCAATGTCACAAGTATAAAAAATGGAACCATTTTCAAAAGTTTTGCAAATTAGGTAAACCTCACACAGTTATAGGGAAAGGTCACTTAAAAAAGCAAGTTGATCATGTAGCTGCAATTCTACTTTCTACATAGATGGTGTATCAGTAATTGGTGAAAAGGTTGATACAGTAAATTTGTTGACAAATAATTAAGTGTTTTGTACTGTCTGGATCAATGGTAAATCCAGTGAGCTAAAAGTAGACACTGGCTCAAAGTGTAATGTTATGTCAGCAGATACATCTGCTAAAGTGAGAACTAATGAACAACTCGATGTGGCTAATTGTGCAAAACTTGTTGCTTATGGAGGTGAAGTAATTCAAAATGATGGCTCAGTAGTACCTTCATGTTATTTGGCTAGGAACTGTTACAGCTTGTTATTCTATATAATCCAAAGACCTGTTCAGACATTATTGGGTCTCAGAGACAGTTTGAGAATGAATTTCCTTTCTTTTACCTAGGACATCATATAAGCAGATATCCTAGTTCCGATTTTACTGAAGCCATTTTTTTCAATGTATGCTGATGTTTTCAATGACAAGTTGGGCAAACTTCCAGTTGTGTATTCTATGAAGTTAGACCCAGAAGTCAGTCCAGTGGTCAAACCAGCAAGAAAAATTCCAATAGCTATGCAGAATAAAGTTAAAGCTCAGTTGGATAAAATGGCGCAGCAAGGTGTAATTTGTTCAGTTATAGAACCAACTGAATGGGTGTCATCCATGGCAGCAGCCCACAAAAAAGTTTCAGATGAAATCAGAATATGTATTGACCCAAGAGATTTGAACAAAGCATTAAAGAAACTGCATCATCCAATGCATACAGATGAAGAAATTGCAGCCCTAATACCAAATGCAACTGTTTTTTTTTCTGTCTTACATGCAAAAAGTAAATTTTGGCAAGTGATGCTTGATCACAAATCCTCATTACTGACTACTTTCAATACCCCATTTGCAGATATATATTCCACAGGATGCCATTTGGAATAAATTCTGCAAGTGAAGTCTTTCAGTGTGCAATGGAGCAAATCTTTTCAGTTTATCCTTGTGCCATAATAGTAGATGATTTATTGGTTGGATGCAATGGTGAAGCAGAGCATGACAGAAACATTAAGAAAGTTCTAGACATACCACATGAAGTGAACTTAAAGCTCAATCCTCTGAAGTGCAAATTCAGACTACCAGAAGTTACATATTTAGGTCCTTTATTCACTAGCACTAGCTTGCGACCAGACCCATCCAAGCAAGCAGACATTCTTGAGATGCCAGCACCAGATAATGTTCAGGAGGCTCTACAACTTTTTCTTGGTATGGTCAACTGTTTATAGTAGACTTCAGGCTCTACAACATTTTTTTGGTATGGTCAAGTATTTAGACAAGTTTATGCCAGACTTCAGTGAGTTGACAGCATCTTTGAAAGAGGTGACATGCAAAAATGTTACATGGTCTTGGAACAGCACCAGAGAGCATTTGAAGACCTTAAGCAGAAAAATGCCATCCAACCTACATTAAGATTACTATGATGTCTATAAACCAGTACTTCTTTCCTGTGATGCTTCAAAATTTGGTGTTGGTGCAGTTATTCTTCAAGAAGGCAGACCAGTAGCCTATGCATCTAGACCTCTTACCCAAACTAAAATGCAATATGCTCAAATTGAGAAAGAACTTTTGCCAATAGTATTTGCATGTTTAAAGTTTTATGTTTATATCTATGGTTGAGTTATTCAGAGTGAAACTGATTACCAACCTCTAGCTGCTATTCTAAAAAAGTCTATGCATTCAGCTCCAGCGAAATTGCAAATAATGATGCTCAAATTGCAAAAGTATAACTTCAAAATGGTCTATAGAATAGACAAACATCTTTATCTGGCTGATACCTTACCCAGATCACCCAGAAATACAATGGAACAGCTTCATGCAGAGAATTTTGACTTTGACATCATGGAAGTGCATAATTTGTCTAAAACGAGACTTGATGAGCTGAGAGATTATAAAAAGACTGATCCAATTTTGCAAAAGCTCAACTACTACATTAATGCTGGATGGCTGTCAAAGCAATCTAGTATACCACCTGAAGTGCAAACTTATTTTCCTTACAGAAATGAGATATTGAAGGAAGATGGCATTATTTTCATAGGTCCTAAAATTGTTGTTCCGGCTTCTTTACAACATGAATATATCCAGATTCTGCACTGTGGTCACCCAGGTTCCAAATCTACCAAAAGAAGGGTGAGAGAACTAGTATTTTGGCCTTTTCTAGTAAAATACAGTGATAATGTACTTTCTTCTTGTTCAGTATGCAGTAGTACTGCATTTACAAAAAGAACTACTTCAGCTAAGTCAAGTTCCTGAACTACCTTGGTCAACAGTAGCCACTGATATATTCAAGTGGAACAATCAGCATTACTTAGTGTTGGTAGACTCTTATTCAAACTGGTTTGAGATTGATTTACTACCTAATCTAACATCCAATGCTATTATTACCAAGTTAAAACTTTCCAATCAGTGGTAGTCCACACAAAGTTGTTTCTGGCAATGGTATTCAATCTACTAGTCAGTTGTTTCAGAAATTTGCAAAAGAATGGGACTTTGTACATGTTACTAGTAGTTCAGAATATCCACAGTCAAATAGACTAGCTGAACATGCAGTACAGAGTGCAAAGCAATTACTTGAGAGGTCAAAGCATGATAATACCGATGTCTTTTGAAAAATCAAACCCAATCTCAGAAACATACTCAGTGACGATATACTTGGCTCACCTACTCAGAGACATCTATCTAGGCAAACCAGAACAACACTGTCTATTAGTTCCAGTTTGTTGAAGCCTAAAGCTAAGAACAACAGGACAATTAGAGCCCAATTATTCAGAAAGCATTCTTTCCAGAAGTCCAGTTATGATAAACCAAGCAGATTTCTTTGTCCATTGAAAGAAGGAGATACAGTGAGTATATAAATGGTGCAAGGTTGCAATCAAATTGGTCGAGTAACAGGTATATCTACTGAGATGAGATCCTACTTTGTAGAATCTGAAGGTGTGGAGTACAGGAGAAATCACAGACATCTTCCTGTATCAGAATCAATATCGCAGCATTGTTCCTGTGATACAGACTCTAGATCTCAGAGCAATCCAGACAATGTTCCTGCTACAGAACGTGTCTTAACTTCTACTTCCATTCCTGATGATGTTCCTGATGTCCCTAAGGTTGAACATTCAGCAGAAGCAGTCCCATTTGCTGGACCTAACTCTAATTTCTGTGTCACACGATTTGGTCGCATTTCCAGACCTATTGTGAAATACAGAGCAACAGAGACATAATTGTTTATATGTATTTAGTTCTGTATAATTGCATGACAAGAATTATTTGTATTGATTGCTTATCAATTAATGTCATCAATATTACATGACTGATTTCTCAAAGAGGGAGTGTGTGTGTGTGTAGTACCTTTAAGTAGTTTTTCAAGGTAGGCACGTGCATATAAATTGCAAGCATGTGCTAGCTTCAGTGCCATTTTAAGAGTGCAGCCAGAGAGTGAGCATATATGAGTGCAATAGCTAGGTTGTTTATAAGTTTATCTAAATTAAAGTTATTAAGCCTCAATCCTGATGTGTCTGTACATAATAAAGCTGCTTGAACAGAACGCACAAAGACTCATCTATTTTATCCTGACTAGACGAGTGACAAGTGTATGTGTGATCAGATGGATCCTGGAAGCAGACAATCAACTAACCTCTCCTTTCATAACCTGGTAAGAGGCACATCTATATGTCTTTAAATGGCATCATCTGTAACAAGAATGCTTGGTTAGGTCAATGCTTGCCTTATGGTCTCAGCATCTGTAACTTTGGGAGACTCTTTGCGCTATTTGTGAGGAAGTATGCTGAGTGTACGTTGTGCTTCTGTTGTGTTTTAGTGGTCTTTGAGGTTTAGGTAAGTTAATCTTTAGAACCTTATCATATCATATGTATTGTGATGGCCTTGGAGAGGTGTGGGCTGTGGTGTACTGTTGATGATTTTGGTGACTTTGAGTTTACTCTGTGTGAGATTTTTGCCTCCAAGGATATTACATATGTGCATTTCTCATGCACTGTGTTAAGCTGTTTGAGTAATAGATGATCATCAGGCAGCATGAGACAATTCTTACACTGTGTTAAGATACCTATCTCTATCAGGCTGGCTAGAGAACTTGTGGAGAAGTGCTAGTCCATGATACTGATACTAATGACTCTAAGGGCAGGAGTAATTATAACTGGTTGGAGTTTGGTTTTTAGAATAATGTTTGGGTGGGCTTGCAATTGAGTATTTAAATTTCAGTACAAAACAGCTAGCCTGGAGACCTTCTTCTGCCACCAGCAAGACACAGTAAACTAATTTTAAAAAAACTCACTAATTTTATAGTAAATCAGTGATATCAACATCAGTACACTCAGCATTAAGCAATTTTATCAAAGGTCTTTTTAGAATGGTGAGTAGTTTAAGGGAAGAGACTTTGCAAAATGAGACTTATGTGCATATTGTCAACAGCCAATAAATATGGAGAGGGTGAGGGAGGCAATTATGTTGTCAAATTCTAATAAGGAGCAGGCAACAACAGATGCACTGGGTTTAAGAATACAACTACCACAGGGTGGGTGGCAGAAGGAACAATTAGACCTTTAAGTTTGAGCAGATTAGGCCGTAACATCCTTAATGCAAAGGCAAGTTCTGAATTAGCCTGACATACACTCAGTACATAAAAATATAGTGCAGCTATGTACTGGAATTACTAATATAGGCTTATGTCCAACCTTCCTCCTGGGTGAGAACCTTAACTCCTGAGACAGGTTTGACTGAGATCTGCTTTTTTTTCTTTCTTTTTCTCAGTTGTGCAGACTTAAACCTTTATGAGTGTATCTCTTACAACCAAAACCCTCTTCTCTTCTCATTCACCACGATGGCTCTCTTTTCCTTTTTATCCTGCCTTATGACACTACCCCTCAAATGTGTAAAATGTCTACTTTCTACCATTCTCAGGCTTTCTCACTGCCTCTGCTGGTTGACTCCCTGCTTGCAAAATATATAAGCTTGGTATCATAGCTAGGTCATCTGACAACCTGTGCTATTCCTCAGAACAGGTGCTCCCTCAACTCCCTTCCTACTTTTGCCAAGTATGTTAAAAATCCTTTGAAAAACTCTCTTTTTTGTTTTTCACTTTTGTTTGTACTGTGCCTACTTCATTTTCTCATCTCTCAGCTTCTTGTAGCCCCTGTCTTTTCTTCAAACATCTTTATTGAATTATCATGTGTAACATAGGCACATTTACATTTATATAAAACTAATCAAACTGTATTAACAAGTTAAATTAACAAACAATATGCTTCACATATATTGCTATATATCTTATAAACTAAGCAACATTACATAAATTACTCAGTTCCTGACCCCCTTTTTTAAACAAGAATCATCTTTATTAAACCATCACTTATGGCATAAGCAATCATACATTTATATAAATGAAAACAAACCACACCAACACAATCCTAGTTGCAAGCATTTAGTATCACAAACCATACACTCCCATTTGCAGACATTATACATCACTTATAATCTGCCAATCATTTTCAGTCAGACATTACATAGCTCATTTAAGTCCTGCCTTCTTTTGTCCTATTTTCTAGCTTCACGTTCACACATTGCCACATGTTATGACATCAGCTATTGCTTTTTTTGCCTTGTCAAATCTGCCTCACACCCTTATTTGTAACCCTGAGTACTTGGTCCTTAACTGATTCTCATAGCTTGTACACTCCAGCAGTTTACTTCCAGTCTGCTAATTCAACCTTGACCTTGTCCCCATACAGCATAATCCTACCTCCTAAAATGCTGCACTGTTGGCTTTATATTTGCATTCTTTCCCTTGTTCCCTATTTTAAATCAAACAGTGGCATGTGCTAACTGTTGACAACCTTAATATGGACATTCATCACCCCTATATCCTGAACTCTCTCCTTTTGGGGCAAAACTCAGCATGAGTTGGCAGAATCCATCACGGTCCAAAATCTCAGTTAACTCTTTTGCCTTAGAGCCTGGTATATAGGTTCATAGGCTGCTATTAAGGCTATAGGCCCTAAGGCCTATACAAGCCTAGCCATAACAATTCCCTGGCTATTTCTTCCCACTGACGTGATCCCCAGTTTGAATTTCCTATTTCCCATCCAATCATCAAGGCTCCTTTTGAAGAGGGCCAAAGAGGTGCTCTGCTTAACATGTATGGGCAGTCTATTCCAGAGTCTGGGGAGTCTCTGGGTCAGGAACCTATCCCTCCAGCATGTTTTGTTCATTGTGATGACAATGTTTAGATCCCTGGAGCGTGCGTCTCTGAGGGATTAGGATTTCTTTAAGTGTAGCATGTCCAACAGTTCTAGGTTTGACATGGCCTTATATTTTAAGCAGAGATCGCCTCTGAGTAGATGATATGTGACAGAGTATAGGTGGAGTTTTTTTTAGATGGTCAGCATAGGGCACCTGCTTTAGGCCTGTGATTCTTTTAGTGAGGTATCTCTGTGGCCTTTCCAGTTGTTGCAGATATCCTAGTGATGCAAAGATTCCAATACTTCTGCATAATCATATTTATTAAAACAGTAGAAACTGAATAACTGTATACAGCATTTGGTTCTGCCATATCATGTTTGGTTTTCTGCTTCATTAGAGGCACCCACTCACAGACTTTTTTACAGTACCAGTGCATATACTTTCAGACTGTATCCCCAACTTCTCCTTGTGTATCTTTATATAGCACACATATTATTATTAATGCATCACAGCTGGCATAGTACTTAAAGGTTCATAGGTTGGTTACTAAGCTATCATCCCAAGAGCCATTTTAAGCCTAGCTAAGCTTACCTCAAATTCATAAAAATATTGCTGAATATGCCCCAAAGGATTTTTTAGTTACAATACAGGCTTGAACACATCATTGGATCACATGCTGCTGTGTCCTTTAAAGATATGCATTCCAAACTAGGGGTAAATGTGTGATTTTCCATCCTTTGGTCCAAGTTACATTTGAATAGGGTTAGAGATAACCTTTGCTTCACATTGATGGGAAGCCTGTTCCAGAGAAGGGGTAATCTTTGAAACATGCACCTGTTCCTCCAACATGTCCTGTTTATGTCACAGACAAAATTTAAATCCTTAGAATGGGTATTTCTTATGCTATTTGTTTTGCAGATGTGCAACAAATCCATCAGTGTGGGATCAGAGGATGTTTTGTAGGGTAGGCATAGATCAACATGCAGCAGCCTATAGGAGGAATGGTCCACAAAGGATTTGTTGTTTACTCACTATATTTTTTGTGAGGAACTTCTGTGGTTTCTCAAGCTGTTGCTGGTGGGTGGTCAGGGACATGCCAAAGGATGCATTGTATTTGATGACTGGTCTGATGAGTGCCGAGTAAAGTGGAACAATGACCTCCTGGGACATGGATGTCAAGCCCTTACTTATAAGTTGTGCAACACAGAATGATTTTCTCATAACAGTAGATATGTGCTGGTCAAAGGTCAGATTACTGGTAACATACATTCCTGAATCTCTGACCACTGGGTCTACTTTTAGGTTCATAGGTTCATACTAGGCTATCTACCCTAGGGCATTTATAAGCCTAGCCAGAGTGTGTTTGGCTTTCGCCACTCATTTTAAATTAATTTTGCTATGTCCTTTTTCGAGGTTAGTATACTGTGCCTCTGTCTAACAGTGACACAGAAGTGATACCCGGGGTAAACCTATGATCTCCCATCCACTCATCTAGATTTCTCTTGAAGAGAATCAATGAGGGACTCTGCCTAACCTGGACTGGGATTTTATTCCAGAGTGAAGGGAGCCTCTGGGTTATGAATCTGTCCCTCCAGCAAGTCCTATTTACTTCAGTGCTGAGGTTCAAGTCTCTCGAGCATGTGGCTCGATGGGATTTGGATTTTCTGAGGTGCAGCATGTCCATTAATTCCGGGTTGGACATGGCTTTATACGTCAGGCACAGATCGCCTCTGAGCAGGTGGTATGCCACTGAGTAGAGCTGGAGTTTCTTTAACCAGGCAGCATATGGCATCTGTTTGAGCCCTTTGATCCTCTTGGTGAGGTACTTTTGGGGTCTTTCCAGTTGCTGCAGGTGTCTGGTAAGGTACATCCCAAAAGGGGCATTGTACTCAATTATGGGCCTGATGAGGGATGAGTAAAGAGGCACGATGACCTCCCCTGATCTAGATGTGAATCCCTTCATGATTAGGTGGGCTATATAAAACGTTTTTCTAACCACTTTGGCCACGTGGTTGTCAAATGAGAGATTGCTATCAACTTGGGTCCCCAGGTCCCTAATTACTTCTTCTGTACTTAATGGATTACCATCTATGTGGTAATTTGTGGGCACTTTGTTTTTGCCAAAGGGGATGACTATACACTTTTTGGTGTTTAGCTTGAGGCCATGGCTCTGGCACCAGTTGTCTGTTTCTATGAGGCCCTTTTGGATGATGCTTGTGTTGGTTATGGCGCCCAGTTTGCAGTCATCTGCGAACTTGGTCAGCCACAGTCCTTCCGTGTTGGCCTGTACCTCGAACAAGAGAGGTCCCAGGACTGATCCTTGCGGGGCGCCACTTGTAACTGGCTTGGAGTCTGACATGGCTCCAGCAATTCTAACCATGTGGGTACTGTCCTTGAGCCAGTTTGCAACCCATCTAGTGACATAGGGATTTATATTTAAGCTGGTGAGCTTATCTATAATGCCCGAGTGGGGTATTGTATCGAAGGCTTTTGCGAGGTCCAGGTAGGCTGTGTGGACCACCTTCCCCTCGTCAATGGCCTTGGTGACTGTTTCAAAGAAATCGACCAGGTTTAAGAGGCATGATCTGCCCTTAACAAAGCCGAACTGGGTAGGATCCAGTGTTTGTAGGTCTCCAATATCTTTATTTATGAGGTCCATGATGATCCTTTCCATAGCTTTGCAGACCAAGATAGTCAGGCTTATGGGGAGATAGTTTCCAGGATCCGTTGAGGCACCACCTTTGTGGAGAGGGACCACTGTTGCTGTACGCCACTCTTTGGGTACATATCCTGTAGTAAGGCTGAGAATGAACAGTAGTTTTATGTTTGGGTTTAGCTCTTCTTGGAGTTCATGTAGGACGCAGCCCGGGACACCTTCTGGTCCCATTGATGCTGTGTTTTTTGCTTTGGAAAGGGCAGCTCTTACCTGAGCATCTGAGATGTCAGGGGGGGGCAGCACTCTGCTGGGATAGATATTTGCCCTTTTGGTGGGGAGAAGTTTGCGCTGAACCTGTTAGCTAGCATGTTGGCAATGTCTGTGGGTTCGGTGTATTTTTTGTCATTTTGGACTAATTCTGAGCATAGCTGGGAATTCACACCCAGGTTACTAACATAACTAAAAAAAAACCTTGTGATTATCCTTAGAGGCCTGTGCAATTTTTCTCTCGAAGCTGGCCTTAGACGATTTTATGAGTGCCCATAGTTTTTTGCTAATACTGATCAGAGATGCCTTCCCCTTTTGGGATTTTGCTCTATCATGTAGTAGCTTCCTCCTTCTATTGTATAGTTTGTTTATGGCTGTGGTCCACCAGACAGGACGGATTGGGTCTTGGTTTTATTTGGGATTGCATGATCCATGCATTCCTGAAGGTGTTCATAGAATGTGTTTATAAAGGATTCTGCGGTCTGGGCCGTATTTTCCACAGGCCCGGGGGCTTTGAAGGATTCCACCTCGGTTTTGAGGAGTGTGAAATTTGCTTTAGAGAAGTTTTTCACTGTGGTTTTCTGGGCAGGGGGTGGGGTCGGGATGTGAATATCCAGTGAGATTAGTTTATGGTCTGATCTTACCAGTGAGGGATACACTTCTGGTCTCGAGCATAAAGTCCCCATGTTAGTGATGATCAGGTCCAGTATGTTTTCCCCTCTTGTGGGAGTGGTAACAAATTGTTCCATAGCATTTGAGTTTATAAATTCTAGGAAGCTTTGGGCTAGGGTGTTGGAGCTAGAGTAATGCTCCCATTCTATGTTTGGGTAGTTGAAGTTGCCCAATATAATGGTGTTGGGAGAGACCTTCATATTTTCCAGTGTTCTCAGGAAGGCCGAGTGGGGTTCCTGGGTTTTGGAGGGTGGTCTGTAGCAGGCTATAAACTGGAAGGCAGTTTTACCCACTGTTAGTTGCACATGGATGCTTCGTGCTGTGCCACCAACCTGGAGGTGTGGGTATCTTTGACGGATATTGATACTCCCCCTCCTTTTGTGGTTTGGTCCAAGTTTTGGGGCAGAAAAGCATGGTATGAGGTATAACCTGATAGTGCTGGGGTGCTCTTGGGAGCCTTGAACCAGGTCTCTGTTACTGCACAGATATCGATGTTCTCCATGCTAAGGAGAGTTTCGAGTGCGTGCATCTTGAGGTTTAGACTTCTGGCATTGAGTAGCATTACTCTTAGTTTCTTATCCCTTGTGATACCTATGGAGGTGGGTTTGTCTTTTGAGCCTTGCCTAAAAAAGGCACTATGGGGATAGCAACAGCCTTTGCCAATATCCAAAAGCCCAGGGGTGACAGGTGCAAGCCGTCCCTAGCAAAGCATCGTGGCTTGTCGAACATGTCATCCCAGGCTGACAGGCATAGGATCCCCTTTGAATGACACCAATACTTAAGCCAGTTGTTGAAATTGATTATTTTGTCTTCATATTGTGGCATCATTCTTGGTGAGGGTAAGATGCTACTCATGGTCAGGGTCATACCGGCCTGGGCTACATGCTCAGAGAGCTCCTCTATGTCTCTTTTCATGTAGTCCAGGGAGGTACGTCTCAGGTCATTCACACCAGCATGGACAATGACTGAGTCATATTTGTACTTGCCTTGGAGTGACCTGAGTGCTTGTGTTATGTGGCGGATCCTAGCGCCAGACAGGCAGCTCACCATGACCTTGTCCTTGTTCAGCCTGGTGAGAGGGACGTCAGTGTGCCTGACGATAGAGTCACCTATTACAAGTGTATCAGATGTATTATCAATGTGGTAATTTCCCAGACTGTTCATCTTTCCAATAAGTGATATTAAACATTTCTTCACAATGAGCTTTAGTCCATAGCACTGGCACCAGTTGTTTGTCTGCATCAAGCATTCTTGAAGGATATCATAGGAGATTGCTAGGCTATCGATCCAGAGGTCATTTTAAGCCTAGCAAGTTCAACCCAATATATTACCATATAAGTAGTAGTCAATACCCAAGACTGCCTTTAGTGATGACTGCCCATGTCCAGGAGGGTTGTGGGTGCTATCTCTGGTAAGAATTTACTGTGCCCCATCCACTCAACCAGGTTCCTCTTGAACAATGACATAGAGGTGCTCTGTTTCACATGCACTGGTAGCCTGTTCCAAAGATGTGGCAGTCACTGGCAGATAATTCTGTCCCTCCAGCATGTCCCATTTAAGTCACTGGCTATATTTAAGTCCCTGAAATGGGCAGCCTTTGACACATTTAATTTATGGATATGCAGTAAGTTCATTAGGTTTGGGTTTTGGCTTGCTTTGTAGGCCAGGCATAAGTCTCCCCTAAGAAGTCTATATGATATGGAGTATAGTGACAGAGATTTTAGTCGGTCAGTGTAAGGCACATGCTGGAGGCCCTTGATCTTCTTTGTTAGAAACCTCTGAGGTCTCTCTAATTGCTGCAGGTGCTTAGTACGGTGCATACTAAATGGGGCTTTAGACACAATTATTGGCCCAATAAGTGCAGAGTATACGGGGTTATAACTTTTTTTGCTCTCGAGGTGATGTCTCTATTAATCAGGTGAGCTATGTGGAAAGCTTTCCTTACATGGTGGTTGAAGTTAAGGTCATGGTCAACCTGTGATCCCAGGTCCCTTACCATTTTATGGGTACTTAGGGTATTTTTATTGATTTGATAGTGTGAAGGGACATTGTTGTGCCAAAGGGAATGATTATGCATTTTGTGACTAATACACCAGTTGCTGGTCTGTGTGACACCCTCCCATAGTATACTGACATAATTTGGGGATTCAATGACCCAAACATTCAGTTGTCTGCAAACTTGGTCAGCCACAACCCTTTAGTTTTGACCTGAACCTCTGAGAAGAATATAACAAACAGTGGGGGGGGGGGCAGGACTGACCCCTGTGGCACCCTGCTGGTAACAGGGCTGCTGGTTGATGTGCAGTCACCCACTTTGATAGTGTGTATCCAGTTTGTGAGCCAGTTGGCAACCGATCTTACAACAAAGGGGTTTATATTCAGTTTGCTAAGTTTATTGGTAATGCCTGAATGTGGGATTGTGTCAAAAGCTTTTGCCAAGTCGAGGTAGGCTCTGTGCACAGATTTGCCCTCATCAATGGCCTTGGTCACACTTTCAAAGAAATCCACCAGATTTAACAGGCAGGATCTGACATTCACGAAGATGAATTGGGTAGGATCCAGGGATTGGACCTCACCTATGTCTTTATTTATGAGGTCTATAATGATACATTCCTTGGCCTTACAGATGAGGCTGGTCAGGAGTATGGGTCTGTAATTCCCTCCATCTGTTGCTAGCCCACCTTTGTAGAGGGGAATAACTGCAGATGTTCTCCATTCCATAGGAACAAAGCCTGTGGTTAGGCTATGACTGAAAAGGGTAGTGATGCTAGTTCATGTTTCAGCCTGTTTAGAAGACAGCCTGGGATGTTATCTGGTCCCATGGAGGCTGTATTCTTTGCCTTGGACAGGGCTTTGAGGACCTGCTCTTCAAATATGTAAGATTAGAAAATAAAAACAGAATAAAATAAAAAAACTAAAAACAAAATTTGAACCACCATGCTACAAGATACCAGTTATTTATTAAGACACTCAACGTAAGCGCTTTTGGGTGAAGTACCCTTCATCAGACAATTCACAAATAAACTGAATCACATTTAAAACGCAAAGTAGCCAATCACAGTCAATACTGAGCCCTCCTCATCTTGATAGCAGGTTTAATGGGAATAACCCCATTCATCCCAAGTGGTCAGTGTGCACACATCTCTACAATCCATTTACTTTCATAGTATTCTGTCAAATTGCCTATATCACCCCCTCTCCTGGATAACTTAACAGTCTTTAACACCATAACATCAAAGGTGTGCTCATTAAGTTCACTTAGACGCTGATATAGAGCATTGTGAGTGTTACCTGTACATATTGCAGACAGATGTTACAATATCCTATTTTTTAATTTACAGTTGATTTTACCCACATAGAACAAGTGGCAGTCTTTATACTGAGCTAAATAAACAAAATCAGTTGTATGACAGTCTGCATATGATGCCAATGAATATTTTTACTGGTAACAGGATGAATAAATAAATAAATTGTTCTTCCTAATATACTTGCATGCTTTGCAATGTTTACATGGGAAAGTTCCCTGCCATGTAATATTGTTGGTACATCTCATAGGTCTCTCATTACATAACAGATATTTTACGTTTTTGCTTCATTTAAAACAAAACAGTGGTTTATAAGTTATAATTCTTTTAAAACAAAACAGTGGTTTATAAGTTATAATTCTTTTAATATATCATCTGTATGTAATACACCCCAGTATTTCCAGATGATATCACAAATACCTCCTATGTTGTTGCTATATTTCAAGGTTACCCTTAGGGGTTGTCTCAGGGTCCCTGTATTATTCTGATGATTAGTTGTATTACCAGGAAACCAAGGTATAGCCTTAGTTCGTCTTTTATTAGCATATTCCTGATAAACTAAATTTATTTTATCATCCTTGCAGAATCTCTCATGAAAAGTATGCTGTAACTCTAGTGACTTCTGTTTAAAACACATTTCATTACTACATAGCCTAGATGTTCTGTAGAACTGTCCCTTAGTTATATTGTCAAACACATGCCTAGGATGCATGCTATCATAGGGTAGGAGCATATTGCGCCACCAATCTTTTCTTTATAGCATGGTGTCAATTACATCATGATCACTTCTAATTAAATGAACATCTAGAAAATCTATATTACTATCAGAATGAGTTACCTTAAATCTCAAAAAATCTTTTGTACTTTCCAAGTAGGCTACAAAGTCATATAACCTATCACTAGTGCCCTCCCATAATCAAAACACGTCATCAACAAAATGTGTATAAGCCTTCAGTTGCTGCTGCCATCCAAATGTATTGTTATTAAATATAACCTGATTCTCCCAGTATGCCAACACAAAGTTGGCATACAAATTCGCACAGGGGGTGCCCATGGCTACCCCTCTATTCTGGCAAATATACCCTTGGCAAAAATAAAGACATTATTGCTTAAGACACAATTCAACAATGCAATTATCCTATTAACTTGAATAGGTGTTAAATCAGTATAATTACTTAAAATTCTTTCTATGGCTATTAATCCATAGTCTTTAGAAATGACTGTGAATAAGCTGTTTATGTCCAGTGTTACAAATAGACATCTGCTGTTGTTAGTCACGGAGCCAAGATAAGAGTGTAAGGACTGCAAAAAATTAGCTGTATCTTTCAAAACTCTGGGTATTTTACTTAAGCAACCCTTGAGTTGAGATTCTATTCAGACAGAGGCATGTTCTGTGACTCAACCTCTACCAGAAACAATAGGACGTAGGGGTGGGTCCTGAAGATCTTTATATATTTTAGGATAGGCTTTAAAAATTGGTATTACAGGGTGTTCCACCCACAAAAATCTACAGGTGTTTTCCGTGATCTGGTTACTACTTTTTAAATATAAAAAATCGCGCTTAACCCTATTAATAATCATGGTTACTTCCACGGTTGATAAGCACTGGTACGTAGTATTATCACTAAGCATATCTAAAACCTTTTTATTATAAAAATCAGTATTCATCACAACAACTGCCCCTCCCTTATCAGCTGGTTTGATGTTAATGTCAGTATTAGCTATTAGTGACTGTAATGCCTGCTTTTGCTCCTTAGAAAAGCTATGAAAATCATGTCACTGCTTATTATTAAAAATTTGCATCAAATCTGCTTCACAAGTTTTAAGAAATGTTTCAATTACTGAACTTAAGGGAGGGTTAAACATACTGGGTTGTCTGGGTTCAATAGTTTGCATTACATCATTATTACAAAACATTTTCTTTACCTCAAGGTTTCTCCCAAACAGCCTAAGTTCAATAATTAAATCACTTAAAAATTGACATGTACTAGGGACAAACATTAAACCCTTACTTAAAACATAGAGCTCTGCTTTGGTTAAAACAGTATTAGATAAATCGTAAACATTGCAGTTATCAACATAAAAGTCACCATTTGTAGTCCTACAGAAATTTTCCGTCATTTGGCACCTTGGTAATGTAGTGGATGGTTCAACTGATGAACCTTCTTCTTCACTGGGACTGGAAGAACTGGAAAAGAGTTATTAGGGACCTTGGGTCTTGCTCCTAACATATTCATATTAGATGTGGATGCAACCTGCTTGTTAATCAAAGCCCTAGAGCTCCATGGATCAGCTTAATTTCCTTCAATGAAGGATGTGACTGTAGTCTCGCATGATGTTTCAGTGTGTGTAGAGGTCTGTGACTTCCTTTTATCACATTCTTCACCTGGAGTTAAGGTGGAATGATCATGCTTCCTAGAAGTAGATTGAATACGTGGTCAAGTAACAGTCACTCCCTTGGCCATGTAAAAATATTTCCTTTCAGGAAGTCTTGATAATCTCTCTGCAATTTCTTACTTTTGATGCATTCTAACTTTGCATCATAGGTGGTAATAGTACAGTATAGGTCATGGAGTTTAGCTTGATATCGCTCCTCCTTAAATTTCAGTTCCATCTCCCTCTGCCTGTCCTCCACAGATTTCACTAATTCTTTCTCTATAGGGAGAAAGAATTCATTGAGTAAATGCATATAGGAGAAGCTTGTCTCTAGATATAACTGCTGCCACTTTGCTAACAGCAGTGAATATTGCTCACCATATGTGGGCATGCATAACACCCGCATGCCCCGAGGAACAATCTTATGGTGCAAGCAAGCCTCAAGCTGCAAACTCTGCCATTGGAGGCATTTTAATTTATATAAGTCTCTTTCCAAGGCAGTAATAAGATCCAAAAAAAGCATAGGTTCATAGGTTCATACTAGGCCATCTGCCCTGGGGCAATTATAAGCCTAGCCCAATTCTGTATGGCTTACGCTACCCCTTGATTTGAGTATACTGTGCCCTTTTTAAGGTTTAGTTTACTGTGCCTCTGTCTAATAGTGACACAGGAGTAATCCCTGGGACAAACCTACGATCCCCCATCCACTTATCGAGATTCTACTTGAAGAGATTCAGTGAGGTGCTCTGCCTCACATGAACTAGAATTCTATTCCAGAGCGAAGGGAGCCTCTGGGTTATGAACCTGTCCCTCCAGCAAGTTCTATTTATTTCTGTGCTGAGGTTCAAGTCCCTCGAGCGTGTGGCTCTAAGGGATTTAGATTTACTGAGGTGGAGCATGGCCATTAATTCTGGATTTGACATAGCTTTGTATGTCAGGCATAGATCGCCTCGAAGTAGGCGGTATGCAACTGAGTAGAGCTGGAGTTTTTTTAACCGAGCAGCATATGGTATCTGTTTGAGACCCTTGATCCTCTTGGTGAAATAGTTTTGGGGTCTTTCTAATTGCTGCAGGTGTCGGGTAAGGTACATCCCAAAAGGGGCATTGTATTCTATGATGGGCCTGATGAGGGATGAATAAAGGGGCACGATTACCTCTCTTGATCTAGATGTGAAACCCTTCATGATGAGGTGGGCTACGTAGAAGGTCTTTCTAACCACTTTGGCAATGTGGTTTTCAAAGGAGAGATTGCTATCAACTTGGGTCCCCAGGTCCCTAATAACTTTCTCTGTACTTAATGGGTTTCCGCCTATGTGGTAATTTGTGGGCACATTGTTTTTGCCAAAGGGTATGACTATACATTTTTTGGCATTTAGCTTTAAACCATGGTGCTGGCACCAGTTATCTGTCTCTGTGAGACCTTTTTGAAGGATGTTTGTGTCAGCTGGAGAGTTGATTATGGCACCCAGTTTGCAGTCGTCTGCGAACTTGGTGAGCCATAGCCCTCCCACGTTTGCCTGTACCTCAGAAAAGTATATACCGAACAAGAGTGGTCCCAGGACAGAACCCTGTGGGATGCCACTTGTGACCGGTTTCTACTCTGACATGGCTCCAGCAACTCTCACGCTGTGGGTTCTGTCTTTGAGCCAGTTTGCGACCCATCTTGTGACATAGGGGTTTATATTTAAGCTGGATAGCTTATCTATGATGTCTGAGTGGGGTATTGTGTCAAATGCCTTTGCAAGGTCCAGATAGGCTGTGTGGACTACCTTCCCTTCATCTATGGCTTTGGTGACTGTTTCAAAGAAGTCAACCAGGTTCAAAAGGCAGGATCTGCCCTTGACAAAGCCGAACTGGGTAGGATCTAGTGTCTGTAGGTCCCCAATGTCTTTGTTTATGAGCTCCATGATGATCCTCTCCATAGCCTTGCAGACTAAGCTAGTCAGGCTTATGGGGCGATAGTTTCCAGGGTCCGTAGAGGATCCACCTTTGTGGAGTGGGACCACTGTTGCTGTACGCCATTCTGTGGGCACATATCCTGTAGTGAGGCTGAGATTGTATAGCTGTTTTATTTGAGGGATTAGTTCCTCTTGTAGTTCATGTAGGACGCAATCTGGGATGCCATCTGGTCCCATGGAAGCAGTGTTTTTTGCTTTGGAGAGGGCAGCCTTCACCTGAGCATCTGAGATGTTTGGGAGGCAGCCCTCTGCCGGGATAGATACCTGCTTTTTTGGGGAGGAGGGGGTGGAGAAGTTTGCACTGAACCTGTCTGCCAGGATATTGGCGATGTCTGTGGGTTCAGTGCATTTTTTCTCGTTTAGAATCAACTCAGAACAAGTCTGGGAGTTGCATCCCAGGTTTCTAACATAACTGAAAAAAGCCTTATGATTGTCTTTGGTGTCCTGTGCAATTTTTCTCTCGAAGCTGGCCTTGGAGGATTTTATGAGGGATCGTAATTTTTTGCTAGTACTGATCAGAGATGCCTTCCCTATTAGGGATTTTGCTCTATCATGTAGTAGCTTCCTCCTTCTGTTGTACAGTTTATTTATGGCAGGGGTCCACCAGACTGGACGCCTGCCTTTGGATGATTGGGTCTTGGTTTTGTTTGGGATAGCATGATCCATGCATTCCTGGAGATGTCCGTAGAATGCATTTATATAGGATTCTGCAGTTTGGGCTGTAGTTTCCACTGGCCCTGGGGCCTTGAAGGATTCCACTTCAGTTTTGAGAAGTGAGAAGTTCGCTTTTGAGAAGTTTTTCACTGTGGTTTTCTGCGCTGGCCGTGGGGTCGGGATGTGGACATCCAGTGAAATCAATTTATGGTCTGATCTTACCAATGAGGGATATACTTCTGGTGTGGAGCATAGAGTCCCCATGTTGGTAATGATCAGGTCTAGTATGTTGTCCCCTCTTGTGGGAGTGGTGACTAGTTGTTCCATAGCATTTGAGTTTATAATTTCCAGGAATCTTTGGGCTAAGGTGCTGGGGCTTGAGTAGTGCTCCCAGTCAATGTTTGGGTAGTTGAAGTCGCCCAATATAATGGTGTTCGGAGAGATCTTCATGTTCTCCAATGTTTTCAGGAAAGCTGAATGGGATTCCTGACTTTGAGAGGGTGGTCTGTAGGATGCTATAAACTGAAAAGCAGTCTTGCCCACTGTTAGTTGCACATGGATGGTCTCTGATACTTTGTGTATTGCCACTAACCTGGAGGTGTGGATATCCTTGATAAATATGGAAACTCCCCCTCCTTTTGTGGTTCGGTCTGGGTTTTGGGGTCGAAAAGCATGATACGAGGTATAGCCTGGTAGTGCTGGGGTGCTCTCTGGAGCCTTGAACCAGGTTTCTGTAACTGCACAGATGTCGATGTTCTCCATACTGAGGAGAGCTTCGAGTACGTGCATCTTGAGGTTAAGACTTCTGGCATGTCACCTTCTTCCTCTTCAGTATCTTCAGGTACTAATACATTAGGAGATATAAAGTTGAAGTTCAACAAAGGAGTATTCTCCATTGCAGTGAGCTGTTTAAACCAATCTGTACCTGTACAAACACTATTAGGTGCTGAAGGTCGGTAATGCAGTTCTTCATCTTCTGTAAATTTCTCAGCCATGTGTGCATGGTCCCACAAACACAAGATATCTAAAAAGCCAAAATAGGACCTAGAGGACTAAAGGTATAAATTCAGCAACCAGAACAAGTGAAGAAAATAAAAACAAAATTCGAACCACTACTCTGTAAGATACCAGTTATTTATTAAGACAGCACTTTTGGGTGAAGTACTCTTCTTCAGACAATTCATAAATAAACTGAATCACATTTAAAACACAAAGTAGCCAATCACAATCAATATTCAGCTCTCCTCATCTTGAGTGCAGGTTTAATGGGAATAACCCCATTCATCCCAGGTGGTCTGTGTGCACGGTTTCACTTCAGAATCCTGAAATATCGCAATCCTGAACTTCATAATCCTGAAGCCCAAAATCCTGAAAATTCAAAATCCTGAAAACTCAAAATCATTATTCATAAAGTACTGAAAACACACAGGATGCATATACTGACGTTAGACAACACAAACCATTTGACATTCCACCAAATATAAGCAGCCCCCCTGCACCCCACATGTGTGTGGCCCCCCACACCCCCTGCTACTTAAATATATTAACTCCAAGATTGCACTTCACTACACTATCCTGAGTTATGTTGTAGTATAGCAAGTGAAAAGGGCACATTACAAAGGTTACAACAGGCAGTCATGAAACATGTGATGGTATGTTTGCCATTTTCTTCTGTGGAATGCAATCTTCGAGTTTATATATTTCATTATGAGGGGGTGTGAGGGGCGCAGCCCCCCACATGGGGGGTGCAGGGGGGCTTGCCCCCCCCCACCCATACTTGGTGAAAAGTGCTATCCTTTGTCTTGTATGTGTTTCTGTGTGTCCTTGTAGTGAAATAATGTCATTATTTGTGTCCTGTATATTTTCGGTATTTTGGGATTCAGGATTTTGAGTTTTCAGGATTTTGAATTTTCAGGATTTTGGGATTCAGGATTATGAAGTTCAGGACTGTGATATTTCAGGAATCTGAAGTGAAACCGTATGCACACATCTCTGCAATCCATTTACTTTCATAGTATTTTGTCAAATTGCCTATATCAACCCCTCTCCTGGATAACTTAACAGTCTGCAACACCATAAAATCAAAGGTGTACTTATTATGTTCACTTATATGTTGATAAAGAGCATTGTGGGTCTTACCTGTACATATTGCAGATAGATGCCGTATATCCTATTTTTTAATTTGCAGTTGGTTTTACCCACATAGAACGAGTGACAGTCCTTACAATGAGCTAAATAAACAACATCAGTTGTATGACAGTCTGCATATGATGCCAATGAATATTGTTTATTGGTAACAGGATGAATAAATAAATTGTTATTCCTAATATACTTGCAAGCTTTGCAATGTTTACATGGGAAAGTTCCTTTCTCAATTGTGTTTTTGGAAAAGTGTTTTTTTACTGACGTCCTGGTTTTTGTTTTGCTATATATTGTTGGCTTTTGTGTTTTTGGATACATGGGAAAGTTCCCTGCCGTGTAATATTGTTGGCACATAGGTTCACATAGGTTCACAGGTTTATAGGTGTGTACTAGGCTAATGGCCCTGGAGCCTTTACAAGCCTAGCCCATAGGATTACCCTGGCATCATGCCACCTGACCTTAGTTCCCAGTGCCTCTGTCAAGTAGAGCCACTGAAGTGATCCTTGGGGTGAATATTCTATTTCCCATCCACTCGTCAAGATTTCTCTTGAAGAGGGCCAGTGAGGTGCTCTACTTGACATGTATGGGAAGTCTATTCCATAGCATGGGCAGTCTCTGGGTTATGAACCTGTCCCTCCAGCATGTTTTGTTGATTGTGGTAATGAGGTTGAGGTCTCTGGAGCATGTGGTGCAGAGGGATTGGGATTTCTTTAGATGTAGCATTTCGAACACAGCTGGGTCAGACATGGCTTTGTAAGTCAAGCAGAGTTTGCCTCTAAGTAGGCGATATGAGACAGAGAACAGTTGGAGTTTTTTGAGTCTGTCCATATAGGACAAATGTTTAAGGCCTAGGATCCTCTTTGTCAGGTACTTTTGTGGCCTCTCCAGTTGTAGCAGGTGTTTAGTGAGGTACCTGCCAAATGGGTCATTGTACTCAAAGACTGGCCTAATGAGGGAAGAGTAGAGGGAGACAATGACCTCCTTATTCCTGGAAGCAAAACCGTTAGTAATGAGATGTGCCACATAGAAGGACTTTCTGACCACAGTGGCAATGTGGTGGTCAAAAGAGAAGTTGCTGTCAACCTGTGTTCCCAGATCTCTTATTAATGCCTTCTGTGTTCAGTGGACTACCATTGATGTGGTAATTCATGGGAACTGGGTTTTTCCCAAAGGGGATGACGACACAATTTGTGGCATTGAGCTAAAGGCCATGGTTCTGACACAAGCTGTTGGTCTCATTGAGGCCTTTCTGTAGGATGTCAACATCACTTGGGGAGTTAATAATAGCTCACAACTTGCAATTGTCTGTGCACTTTGTCAGCCAGAGTCCCCTTGCGTTGGCCTGGACTTCAGAGAAGTAGATACCAAACAGGAGAGGACCCAGGACCGAACCCTGTGGGACCCCACTCGTGACTGGTTGGCAGTCTGACTTGGAGTCAGCTACTTTCACACTGTGGGTTCAATCTGTGAGCCAGATTGCAACCCACTTAGTGATAAGGGGGTTGATGCCTAGCTTAGTGAGTTCTTCTATGATTTCTGAGTGGGAAATAGTATCAACGGCTTTGGCCAGATCAAGGTAGCCTGTATGAACCACCTTCCTTCATCCACAGCTCTGGTGACTGAGTCAAAGAAGTTGACCAAGTTGAACAGACATGATCTACCCTTCACAAAACCAAACTGTGTGGGATCCAGAGTTTAGGATTCCCTCTATCCTTGTTTATTAGGTCCATGATGATGCATTCCATAGCTTTGCATATCAGATTTTTCAGGCTAATGAGGCGATAGTTCCCTGGGTCTATAGTCACTCCTCCTTTGTGGAGAGGGATGACTGTAGCAGTGTGCTATTCGGTAGGAACAAAGCCTGAGGAAAGGCTGTGATTGAACAGGGCATACAGGTGAGGTGCCAGTTCACTGCAGTTCATGTAGAACACAGCCAGGGATATTGTCAGATCCCATAGAAGCTGTATTCTTGGCCTTGGACAGTGCTGTTTTAACCTGTGCAGCAGTAATACTGGGTGCCTGGCAATCTACTGGTATTGTGACTGGTCCTTTGTGGAGGGAGAAAGGGGTAAAGTTGGCACTGAATCTGTCGGCCAGCATACTGGCAATATCTGTTGGCTCAATATAGGAGGTACCATTATGCAGTAGCTCAGGGCAAATCTGGGTATTGCCATGAAAGTTCTTTACATAACTATAGAAGGCCTTGTGGTTGTCTTTACTATCTGCTGCAATTCTGTTTGCATAGCTAGCTTTAGAGGATTTGATGAGGAATCTCAACTTTTTGTTGAGGCTGATAAGGGAGTTTTTCCAATCTTGAGACTTTACTTATTCCGCATCAATTTCCTCCTTCTGTTGTAGAGTTTGTTTATGGCAAGGGACCACCAGATTGGCTTCCCTTTTTTGGTTCTATTGGGTTTAGCAAGATCCACACATTTGTATACGTGTCTGTACAGTGTATTGGTGTATGATTTGGCAGACATGCAACTATTCTCCATTTGCATGGATGTCATGAAATTAGCCACCTCTGTTTTTAGGAGCCAAAAGTTATCCTTGGAGAAGTTTTTAATGGTGGTTACCTTTGCGGGGTGGGGGGGGGATGCGGAGGATGCGGATTTCCAAGGTGATTAGTTTGTGGTCGGATCTAACCAGGGAGGAGTTCACTACTAGTGTAGAGCAATGGTCGCTCATGTTATTAATGACCAGGTCAAGGATGTTGCTACCTCTAGTGGAGATAAGAATGAGCTGGTCCAGGCCATTGGAATTAAAGAATTCCAATGAATGTTGGGCAAGTGTATTGGTACTTGAGTAGTTTTCCCTTTAATGGAGGGATAGGTTCATAGATTAGTACTAAGCTAACTGCCCTTGCAAGCCATTTTAAGCCTAGCCAAGTATCCCTTGTGAGACTCATGCACTCAACCCTGCACCTTGTGTTTATAAGGCAAACACCTTAACCATTAGGCCACCCTCCCAACCCCAACAAGTCGCCCAGTATGAGAGTGTTAGGTTGGACCCTAATATTTTCAAGGGTGCTTAGGAACATGGAGTGTGAGTCTTGGGACATGGTTGGGGACCTACAGCAGGCTATGACCTGAACTGGTAGGTCTCTCATTACATACAGATCTTTTTAAGTTTTTGTTTCATTTAAAACAAAACAGTGGTTTATAAGTTACAGTTTCTTTTAATCTATCATCTGTATGTAATATACGTCAGTTTTTCCAGATGATATCCCAAATACCTCCTCTGTTGTTGCTGTATTTCAAGGTTACTCTTAGGGCTTGTCTCAGGGTCCCTGTATTATTCTGATGATCAGTTGTATTACCAGAAAACCAGGGTTTAGCCTTTCGTCTTTTATGAGCATATTCCTGATGAGCTAAATTTATTTTATCATCCATGTAGTGTCGCTCATGAAAAGTATGCTGTAACTCTAGTGGCTTCTGTTTAAAGCATATTTTGTTAGTACATATTCTAGATGTTCTGTAGAACTGTCCCTTAGTTATATTGTCAAACACATGCCTAGGATAAATGCTTTCATAGGGTAGGAGCATATTGCACCAACAATCCTTACTATATAGCACAGTGTCAATTACATCATGATCACTTCTAATTAAATGAACATCTAGAAAATATATATTACTATCAGAATGAGCCACCTTAAATCTCAAAAAAATATGTTGTACTCTCCAAGTAGGCTACAAAGTCATATAACTCATCACTAGTGCCCTCCCATAATAAAAACACGTCATCAGCATAACGTGCATAATAATTCAGTTGCTGCTACCATCTAAATGTATTGTTATTAAATATAACCTGATTCTCCCAGTATGCCAACACAAGGTTGGCATTCATTACTGTGAATAAGCTGCTTATGTCCAGTGGTACAAACAGACATCTGCTGTTGTCAGTCATTGAGCTAAGAGTGTAAGGACTGCAAAAAATTAGCTGTAGGTTTTAAAATTACCCAGAGTTTTTAAAAGTCTATGTTACAAATGTCTATTTGTAACATTGGAAATAAACTGTTGTAATAAGTGTAAAGCTTGTAAATTTATAGTTAAGAGTTTTCCAAATATCAATAATATTCCGTTTCAAACTTGGAACAACTTTTCCTGTGACACTCAAGGTGTTGTGTATGCTCTTAAATGCCCCTGAAATTTATTTTATATTGGGAAAACAAAGAGGGCATTTAAAGTGAGATTACTGGAGCATGCAAGGGATATTCATAATCAGATATTAGAAAGTTCTATAGCAGCACATTTTCAACAGTTTCATAAGAGCAATAATGAAGGGTTACAAGGCACTAGTTTAGAAAAAATAAATGTGTCATTATATGATATATGTAATCTTAAAAAAACTGCTTCTGACTAAGGAAGCAGTATACATTCTTAAATTTGATACTCTGCACCCACATGGGTTGAATGAAGAGCTAAACTGGAGATTATTAATTTAATTGCTTAATTGTTTTATTGTCATGTTTTTTAGTATTTAGGCAAGTTTTTTTATGATGTTTCTTTACTCCTTGAATGCTTTTTTAGCCGAGACGTCAGAGAGAGATATCTTGTGCTTTACTGTGCAATACATTTGCTGTGGAATCTGTGGCTGGTTGTATTTTATCTATTTGCTTTTGTTTGTGGTGATATATGTGTTTGGCAATATAACTAAGGGACAGTTCTACAGAACATCTAGGCTGCCACTTGTTCTCGGTGGTTAAAACCAACTGTAAATTAAAAAATAAGATATTGCAATATTTATCTGCAATATTTACAGGTAACACCCACAATGCTCTATATCAGCATATAAGTGAACATAATGAGCACACTTTTGATGTTATGGTGTTACAGACTGTTAAGTTATCCAGGAAAGGGGGTGATATAGGCAATTTCACACAATACTATGAAAGTAAATGGATAATAGAGATGTGTGTACACAGACCACCTGGGATGAATAGGGTTATTCCCATTAAACCTGCCCTCAAGATGAGGAGGGCTCAATACTGACTGTGATTGGGTACTTTGTGTTTTAAATGTGATTCAGTTTATTTGTGAATTGTCTGAAGAAGGGTACTTCACCCGAAAGTGCTTACGTTGAGTGTCTTAATAAATAACTGGTATCTTACAGCATGGTGGTTCGAATTTTGTTTTTATTTTCTTCAGTTGATCTAGTTGTGAATTTGAATCTTTAGTGCTCTAGATCCTATTTTGGCTTTTTAGGTATGTAAGGTTGGAGGAAGTTTTGGGGAGGTTTTGTTGTAAGTTAGGAGAGGATAAGGGAGTGAAATTTTCACTAAACCTGTCTGTTAGCAGGCTCACTATCTCTGTGGGGTTAGTGTGTGTGATACTGTTAGCCACCAGTTCTGCATGTGCTTGGGTCCTACTCTTTAGGTTACGTACATAGCTGTAAAAGGCATTATGGTCATCTTTATTTATTTTTATTTATTATTTATTTAAATTTGTTGACCAGGAGTGTCCGACTGGATGTGGGTCCATTTTCAGCGGAGACCCGGGGAGAAAAGCTCCACAGTAAAATAAACAGACAGTAGTTACATTGGATTACATAGTGATTAACAATTTAACATCGAAATTACTTACAACATATTTACAGATGAAGAACATAGTACATCAGTAGACACTAGAATCTTTATCTGTGAAGTACATAACAGGCATTAACAAATGTAACAATGAGAAGTTCCTGCTGTATAATAAGTACTAGGCTTATGAGCATCTGAGCTTGCTATCATCAAGGTAGTTAGTGGAGGTGAAAGAAAGGTAGTAGTTGTATGGGGTGGATGATATTAGAGTGGGAGTTACAAGGGCATAGCCAGCATGTTTTTAGGTGCGCTTTTAATAAAGTTTTGAAGTTGGTGCATGATGGTACGGAGGTAATTGTGGGTGGCAGTGAGTTCCATAATTTGGCTATGGCGCAAGAGAATAGTGCTTCACCAGCAGAGTTATTGGCTTTAGTGATCTGCAAGTGATTTTTGTTGCTGGATCTAAGTGGTCTGGTGGTGCGATAGGGTTGGAGTATTCTGGAGGGATGGGACATTTAGTGAATGGTTTACTAGTTTGTGGGCGAGTGAGAGTTGATACCACTGAAGGAGGTGAGGGAGTTCAAGCCAGCCCAGTTCAGCAAGTGAGAGACAGTGGTGACTATGGTAGGATGCCCCTGTGGCGAATTTTGCGATTCTGTTGTAGCAGGTCTCTAGCTTGTTTAGATCACATTGCCTTAGGTTGGTATATACTGGAGAGGCATAAAGTAGGGTGGAGATAAGGTGGGAATTTGCTATTGAAATCTTTGCTGCTTTGGTGAGAAATTGTTTATTTCTGTATAATGCTCCTAGTTTTTTGTGGACTTTTTTTATGGTCATGGATATGTGAATGTCAAATTTTAGTTTATTGTCTATTTCCACTCCTAGCAATTTGGTGTGTTCAGTTGGGTATATAGTGGTGTTGTCTTTTGCTGTGATGTTAAAGTGAGAGTTGTTTTGAGTATGTTTGGTGGGTTGGAAGATGAGTAGTTTAGTTTTGTTTAGGTTGAGTATTAATTGGGCATCAGACATGTTTCAACAGAGGAAAAGGCTTCCTGTGTGACTTTTTGCAGTTTGGGTAGGGACTGGGCTGAGCAGATGATGGTAGAGTCATCTGCGTATTGGATGAGTGTGCCATGTTTGGTGGCAGAGGCTAGATTATTGGTGTAAACAGAGAAAAGTAGGGGTCCAAGGATGGATCCTTGGGGAACCCCTATGGAGACAGGTAGTTGGGGAGATATGTCATTCTGCCATACAATGGATTGTTGGCGGTCAGACAGGTAACTCTGAAACCAGTTGGTGACTGATTGTGAGAAGGATAGGTTATTGAGGACAGAGATAAGTTGTTTGTGTGGGACCATGTCAAATGCTTTAGATAGGTTTAGGAAAGTAGCAGAGGAGAGATAGCCATTGTTTTTATGCTGAAGGATAGTGTTTGTAAAGGAGAGTAAGGCAGTGGTATCTTTAGCAGTACTTGCTAGGTTTCTCTCAAAGGAACTCTTGGAGGATTTGACAAATTGTCTTACCTGCCTGTTAAGGCTGAAGAGGGTGATTTTCTATTGTTGTGTCCTTTTCTTTCTATTGTTGCGTCCTTTTCTTTGTTTTCTTGGACAGCAACATTTTGTGTTTGTTGTAGAGTTTGTTGATGCTGGAAGTCCACCATGGCAGTTTGATTTTACTTGGGGCTCAGGTTGATTCTTGATTCTATCTGGTACCTCTGAGTTTATACACTTATGCAATGTATGCTTAGGCGTACTTACCACTTTCAGCATGGGGTTGGGCTTGGAATGCATTTATACCTTCACCTAGGAGGGTATAGTTTGCCTTGGTGAAGTTTTTTAGTCTGATTTCACCCTTTGTGAGTTCTGGTGTTATTGTCAGTTTGAAGGTGACTGACGTGTGGTCAGTTTTAACAAATGAGGGTCCAATAGTTGCATCAGTGGACCTGTTTGACATGTTGGTGATGACCAGATCTAGAATGTTTGTTCCTCTTGTTAGGTCATGGATAGTTTGCTCCACAGCATTTGAATTCACAAAGTCAAGTAACTTTTATGCTAGTGAGTTTGGGCTAGAGAAAGTTTCCCAGTTGATGGTGGCATAATTGAAATCCCCTATAACCAGTGTATTCTGTAAAATTTGGATTGTCTTCAGTTTGGTTAAGTAGGCTTCATGGATGTTGTGACCCATGGAGGGGGATCTCTAACTGGCTAGGACTTTAATGGGGGTCTTACCCACCGTAACCTGGACCCGGAGTAACTCCATAGAATTATCCAGTCTAACTAGATGTGAGATGAATATAGACTGAAACACCACCTCCTTTCGTTTTCACACATTCATTTTGTGATCTAAAGGTGTGAGAGGCATTGTAGCCTTGCAGGGCCAGTTTCTGTGACTGCAGACATCTACATCTTCTAGTGATAGAAGTGCTTCCAGGGAGTGCAGTTTTTGGTTTAAGGTCCTAGCATTTAGCAGTATGACCCTTATTTTGTTCTGATGGCTTAAATTCCTGTCAGTAATGCTGTTTTCGACTTTGCCTAAAACAGACATTATGGGGGAGGCAAGAGCTTTGCCAGCAGCCGAAAGCCTAGGGGTGCCAGGTGCAAACCATCTCTGGTGAAGCAGCGATGTTTGTTGACCATGGCTTCCCAGGCAGACAGGAACTTGATCCCCTTGGAATGACACCAAAAACTAAGCCAATTATTGAAGTCAATCATTTTTTGTTTATACTGTAGCATCATTCTAGGAGAGGGTAGTATGCTGCTCAAGGCTAGGGACATACCTGCCTGGGACACATACTCAGAGAGCCCGACCATATCTCTCTTCATATAGTCCAGTAGGGTACATCTCAGGTCATTCACATCAACACAAACTATGACAGAGTCATAGAGGTACTTGTTGATGACAGACCTGAGTGCATGCATGATTTGGCGAATTCTAGCACCAGACAGGCAGTTGACCATGACTGTCTCCTTGTCCAACCTGGTGAGTGGGCCATTCATGTGTGTCACTATTGAGTCTCCAATGACAAGAAAACTTGGTTTTTCAGTGTTACACCTTATGGGCTTGGTGGGTGAGACACTGGTGTTGCTGTGTGTCATGGGTGCTATGGAGACTGCATTAGCTGTAGCAGACTTGTGTTTTGGCATTCTCTGGTATTTAGGTAAGTTTTTCGAGAGAATATGCTTACTATGTGTATGAGTAGTGGTACTATGTGAATATGTAGTGGTGGGTGAGTTGACAACCTTCTCTGTGTTACTGTTTTGAGTGAGAGAAAGCATGGATTCTAGATTCTTGGTGTAAATACATCTCTCGCACTCTGTATTACTGGTAGAGGGTTGTCTGTGTACATGAGGCAATGCCCAAGTGAGATACTGTGTAATACACTTTGGCCAGGTTGAGGTGGGCAGTGTCCACTGTTTTGCCCTCATCTACAGCTTTAGTGACCTTCTCAAAAAGTCCACCAGGCTAAGTAGGCATTAATTTCCTTTGATAAAACCAAACTGGGTAGGGTAAAGTATTTGTAAGTTTCCTATGTCACTGCTTATCAGATCCTTGATAATTCTTTCCATGGCACTGCATATGAGACTAGTCAGACTTATGGGTCAGTAGTTCTCAAGGTCCATTGAAGGACCCCCTTGTGTAGATGGATAACCATTGCTGTCCTCCATTTGTTTGGCATAAAGCCTGCTTGGAGGCTATGTTAAACATAGATTCTAGTTGGCCTGACAGGTCATGATTCATGCAATTCTGGAGGCATTTACTTTAATCATACTTTGACTTAGGAATGAGGTCCCTTCCCATCATTATATTAGAAACCCAAAAGAGTTGGAGAAATTAAAAAAAGAGGTTTCGTAGGATATTATCAGAATCTATTCAAAAGCAGTGTTCTTGGCCTTAGAGAAAGCAGTGAGTAGTTGGTGGAGAAATGGTGATGGGTATTTCCTGGGGAGGTGACTGGGGTAATAGGGGAGTAAAACTGGAGGTAAATGAAATGTATTAGCCCTCAGATCTGCTATATCCTCTGGCTCTGTATAGGTGGTTTCATTCACCATTAGTTCAAAACATTGCTGATTGTTGCTTTTAAAGTTGTGAACATAACTGAAGAAAGCCTTATGGGTGTCCTTTGCTTGGGAGGCTATTTTTGCCTCAAAATTGTATTTGGTTTACTTGCTTAGGCTTCTGAATTGCTTGTTCTGATTGATGAGGGAGTTTTCCTGTTTTTGGAATTTTTTTTTCTTTACAACCTGCTTATACTGGGATTCCAACAGGGTGGCTTGTTTTTTTTTGAGGTTGTCCTATGTTTCTTTTGGGTAGATACAGCTGTCTCTATGCAGCTATTTACATGATTGTACAGTTTTTTTGTGAACAATTACACATAGGCAACTCTGTTCTCAGGGACTGGGGGCCTGGAATTTTGACAGACTTGTCACTTAGTAGGACGCATTTAGCCTTGGAATATTTTTAAATATTGGGGGTTAGCTGTGGTCCTGATATTTATTTCAAAGGAGACAGCTTTGTGGTCCAACTTGACAAATGAGGACTTTACATTAGGGGGAGTGCATTGTCCTCTCATGTTTATGAGGACCAGGTCAAGGATACTTGCCCCGCGATAGGTATGCTGACTAGCTGTTTCAGGGCGCTTTGTTAATTCTGACCCATTATTTCTGATTCACTTCCTATCAGATCTGTTATAATGTTTGGTATAGTACCTATTCAACTGAATCCCTCCTCCATCAAATTTCTTGACATGACAAGATTACAGTTTGCCCTTAACTCATCTGTTGCCAATTTACTAGTATGAGTACCTTGAGGCAGTGTAGTAACTACCTTGTATTCACTATTATTCCAACCTATGTCTACTTTTGAGAGGTGTAAATATCTTTTTAATCTGGGTGCAAACTTTTCAAATCAACTGGTTGTCAGAGCTCACCATAACCCCACGTCACCACAGTACAACACTAACACTAAGTCTACATATGCTGAGGTACCAACTAACTCCAATACTGGGCCTTTTAGGCAACATCAACTCACTTAAACCTCAGCAGCACTATCTCATCCACCATGCTCATATTAACATGTCCGGCTAACACAATATTCACAATACCTCCAGTTGTTACCACAAACAAGGGTCACCTAAGCTGCATTTCTAAGCCCTTAAGTTGCCTGATCATTCCAACAGGCATAACATTCTAGTCATAAGTTACCCTGTAGTCCATCTTACTGATACACCACTTACTATGTTGAGCAAATGTACCATATGGTAAGTTGTCTCTCAGGTACTAGAATTTGTGAAGTCACTAGGACACTCAACTTTTCACTCCAAATATAGATACAATTTAGTTGTTGCACATATAGAAATGAAGGACTTTAGATATTCCACCTTGACAGATAAGAAAGGCATGATTGAGCTGTCAATGTATTTTTCTGAGGCTGAAAAAAACTACTCTTAAGCAGTGTCTGAGTGTAATCACATATGTTGCCATAATATAAACAAAAATAATTGACTTCAACAACTGGATTATAAGGGAATCCGGTGTGTGTAATCATAGGGGAAATGGTAGGCAGGCCTACCTGTTTAACCACGGAAGGCCTTCATCTTTCCCTTCAGGATTTCTATATATTGGTTAAGATATTATTTACCTGCATAATTCCTTTTAATGCAGAGTCAGTCTACACCAACTAACCCAGAAAATTTCAATCACATCTAAAATGCCCACCCTTGAGGTTTTTCTGACCCTTGAAAATATACAGATTTTTATAATTACACAAACCAGGCTTCAGAGCAGTAAAAACATTCACTTATTCAGACCCCATAATAAAAGTGGCTACATTTTAGTGGTGACTGTGTTGATATTTATTCACTATCTCATCACCTTACAGCTAATCAAGCAGGATAATGACTAACAGCTCCCACCTGGTATTTGTAAACAGGTTCACCTATGATATAATTTCTAACTATATAACCCATTTCATGTTTCCCATAACCCAGTATACCCATCTAAACAAATTACAGTGCTTAACTATCAAACATAGCACATTCATTCGGGGAAATTTCAACAACTTGTTCTTCAGAGATCTTCAGAAAAGTTTCCACTGCCAATTTTCTAATACTCTCTGATTACTAAGGAGATTTAAAAGGTATTCAACCATGAAGACCTCATAGCAAACACAAATGAAATACCTGTTTCTGGGACATACATCACAGTAGTAACAGAAACTGTTGGTGAGATAGGTACTTCTCCCAGTGGATCCCCTACCAATGGAATATGCTCCCTTCACCATTTCAAAAAAGTATCTCCCTAACTTAATTTATATCCATCCTGGATGAGTGGATGGGGATCTGTAAATTCACCCTGGTCCAGCTTCTCAGACCCTTATGGATAGAGCAATTATAGTATTTAAATGGTCTAATCAACTGATAATCTAGTATACATCCATGAACTTTTTTGTGAACAGTATTTCTGTCCTAGTCTTATCTTTTTATTCTGTACTACCCTACTGAAATCTTTTACATTATCCCATGCTATAGTAAACAATGTTGCTGTACATGTCAGTCACTGATATTAAATTAATAACTTTCTGTGAGGTTATAACCCATCACCATCATCACCGCCATCATCATCATCAGAATCATCATCATATCAGTTTCTAGTGTTTTCAAGGAACCATACCATCCCAGTAAACAAATGTAAAATAAAATGCAAATAAAAATTCTATACAAAATAGTTTAGTCAAAATAATAACTAATTGGATGGTTGTATGATGGTTACCCCTGTTGGTTAGCAGTCCAGGTCTTAGTAGGGGCAATCCTAGATTTTATGCAAGTAGGGCCTACTTTATCTCTCTGTACTCTATCATTTCATTAGATATAATGCGTTCAGTGGACTTCTCTAGAACTAAAACTTCCTACTTGGCGATCTGAACTTAAACTGGGGAGACAAACGTCATGTGATGCTGAACAGGACTTCTCGTCTTAACAACCCTGGTTAATCACAAGATCCAAGAGGCTCCAAAACCAAAACAAATCCAAGGCAGAAGGTCATGAGCAGCAACTGTTTTATTCGGTAAAACCACTTAAAACCAAAATAAAAAATACATATATATTAAGCGCTTTCATCTCTTATCAAAACTTCATCTGAAAATAAGACAATTATTCTTTATTACAGGTCTTCATGTCATTTTTGGAAAGGCAGAATGCACAAAAACTACACTTCAGAGGAAACTGGCTGTACTAATGGATGAAGCAGCAACAAGTCATATCCTTTTGGTTCAGGATTCCTCATATAAATGGTGCTTGAAGCAGCTTGAATGAAAGTGAAAGAAGCTGACAGATTGCAAAGGTACAAGCATAGGAAAAGTGGCTCCCTACTGAAAAGTCAGCAAATGTAACTCCGAGTACTGACACTCCAGAAAAAAAAAAAAACACTGAAAATGGTGAACACCAAATATCAAACAATTCTGTTCTCCTTTAAACATAATTTTTTAGAAGGGGGTCCCAAACCCCACAAACCTATACATACCAACTACAAGATACCTCGGAGGAAAGGGAATATTCTGAGAAATGCCCATCTCTGACTTAATATATGCAAGTCTATTTTTTCGGCCATTCAGAGGCAACATTAAAGGACTCATTAAAGTAGGTCCCTACATTTCAAATGGCTACCAGAAAGTGGGTTTTTACCAATAAAGTAGCTGTAACTAATAGACTGGGATCTGTTTGTGGATGAAAATGACTGTGTGTGGTAGATGTTCTACAGTGTATCTAACAAGATGGCCATAATTTTTTCATTTTCTATCACAGTCACATATCAGCAACACATACAATAAGTGGATACATGTGGTCATTGGGGCAGGATATGTATGTGATAAAATCTGATTACTGGCATAGTGGTGCAGCAAGCAGCATTTCCATTTTACACTGCTTGGTTGACTGGATTAGTTTTTGCCTGCATCCCTTTTGCATGAAGTCTGCTTCTGTGTGGGTTTTATTCAGTTGGTCTGCCTTTCCCTCACAGACCATCAGCTGTGTAAGAAGATTTTGACACAGGCTTAGTAGGGGGATCCCTCCACAACCTTCACCCTGTGCCCTACCAAGTCTAAAACTGACCCTCTCAGAGATGTAAACAGTTTGTCACTATAGTTTGAGTAAGGGCAATATATATTTTAGGATCAACAACAAGTTAGAAAGCATTTTTATTATCATTATTTTTCACTTTTCCCATAACCAAAATATGTGCAAAACAGGTAGCTATCCTTTGAGGGTAGGGGCAAAGAGGCATGTTATATTATTCATACATCTATATTAGCAACAAATTGAAATATATTACAGTAGACATTTTTTCCATGTTTGTCCCAGTCTAACATCATGGGGGTATAGGTGTCTGTTAGGGTAGGAATAAGGAGTGAGGAGGAGGCATGCTGTGTTCATGTATAACACCAACAATGTGAAATATATGCCTGTGGCTATTTGTTCTTTCATTTTCATGAGAATTTAATATCAGAGGGGTACATAGAAGGTGACAAGTTTTTCTGTGACATATGGAGAGGCTCAATAATCTCAGATATGATTGATGCATTCTCACAAGTGTTTGTTTATTGGTAGTTCCTGTTTTGTCTTAGGGCACACCTTATTTCTTCTATGAAAAAAAATAAGACTGAATTTCCTTCCTTGCTCATAATTTTTGTTCAGGCCATCACTAGATTAAAATTTTAGAGGAAAGCTCCAAAATACACTTCAAAACATCTTGAACCCCCATGACTTATGGAAGAACCTTGGCTGTTAGCATCTCAGTTTGATACAGTTACTTACCCCACACTTATTAATGTGCAGTTTTGACCAGTTAGGATATACTAAAAGGGTGAAGGAAAAGTTGAAGAGCAAGAAAAAGTGGTAAAAAAGAAAAAAGTAATCTGTATGGATGGTGTGGAGCACTTGGAAGTGCCAGTGTGTAATGGTGCCACCGCTAGTTACTTGCAGTCAAACATCTGAGGTGTATATATTCAATCAAGTGGCTTGAATGCATGGGTACTGAGGAAATCTGTATGAATAAAGTCACAGATTTCACCTGTTGTTCAACCACAGGTAAGTGGTCATTGACTTTCCATACATATAGCCCCAAATGATTTTAAGTAGCTACATCAAAACAGTGGAAGAGACTTCTCTGTGTGGAAGATTTTCAGTCCATATATTTCTAGTTAATCGCTGTATATTAATCAGATCAGACAATAGTAGTAGAAGTAGCAAACTTAAACTCGTCTTAAGTCAAAACAAAACAAAACAAAAAATAATAATAGAAAATATATAATTGTACAGCATTACTAAGTATTCAAAAGTAATCCAAGCAAGGCAGTCTGTTTCCAGTCGAAAATCCTTTATTAAGTATACAAACAAGTGATCCAAGTAAAACAAAAATAGAGTAATAATTTCCTCACAAGCTTTATGTATATATATATATATATATATATATATATATACATATATACTTTTTATCAGGCATGGGAGTGGTTTATTGTGCTGTAAAACAAAGTGTTAATGGTACACATGTTAAATTCACATCCCTTCCCCCATCAGTGTGACATTCGAGCTGGTCCTGCCCTACTTAGTAGCTGTCATAATAATATATAACCCTTATGTACTTTAAATAAAATTTATAATGATGTGGTACCTCTTATTTAACCAGATTATTAAGTAGATTATTAAGTCTGTGATTTTTATCTAAAACAATATACTACATGGCTGGAAATATATCAACCTTAGTTCATTTGGCAATCAAATATATATATATATAAATATATACATATACATTTTGCATGTAAACATCAATTTCTATTTTCATAACATATTGTTAACAAAGATTGCTTTCGTCCTTCTAGACTTCTTCAGGTCTGTGTACAAGAACCCTAAAAACAATCTATAAAAATATATACAATTGTATAATTAGTTAGTATTTTTATTATACATCATTTTATATAAAGTGGAAAAAAGAACCAGAAAAAAATAAAAATAAGAAAAAAAATTATGTATGATGATGAAACAAAATATACACTTAAATTACAACTGATTTAAAATGGTACTTAAAACCAACTGGTAGAATAAAATAAAATAAAATACAATTAGTCATGTAAACAATGTGGCAGTTTTCTAAGTTCCAGTGCACTTTTAATTGAACAGTAGTAGTTTAGTCCAGGCTTCCTAAAAGAGTTCAACTTTAATTGCCACATGAGTTCATGTTTCTCCAGAATATTTGGGATGTCTCCTTCAAGATCACCCATGTCTATGCGATCCAGGATCTGGAACTTAAAACCTGTGTGTCTTTTATGAAGCAAAAGGTGTTTCGCTAGTGCATTATTTTTGCATCCAGAGCGACAGATGACATGAAATCCTACACTTGAGTTTATTTACAGTCTTGCCCACATAGAATGCATCACATTCATTGCACTGTGCCCTGTAAATTACCTTTGTAGTGTTACAGTCACCCCATGCACTGGTTTTAATGATTTTCTTTAAATAAGGCCAATAAAAACTATCACCTTGCTGTATAAATATACAAGATGTACAATTAGTTTCACATCTTTTAGTGCTTTTCTCATATGGTCTAGGTTTAAATTTAGCAAAACTTCTAATGTTCCTGGCCTTCCTATAAACAAATGATGGGGCTTCACCTAAGATGTTAATCAGAAAAGGGTTTCCTGTGACAATGTCCTAGTTTTCTTCAATAATAATTTTGATACTGTGATAATCCAAAGTGTATGTCAGGATGCAGCTATTTTTGCATTTGTTATTCTCTGTGGAATTACTTAACATTTTTCTACTGGGGAGGTTGAGTGAAGGTGCTTCTGTTCTTTTCAGTTCTATAATGGGTTCCATGAAGTTTTTTTACAATCTGACTTTCATAGCCTCTCACTAGAAAATCATTCTCGAAGTTGTTCAGGTTTCTCAAAAACAGTTCCATCTCTGTGGTAATTCTAGCTAATCTATAGGCTTGGGATTTCACTGCATTATACTTGTTTTTTGTAGGATGTAGACTTTTACTGTGGAGTAATAAGTTAACTCTCGTTGGTTTTCTGAATAGATCAGTGGTGATTCTGTTATTGTTGGTGTCCTTGGAAATCTGCATATCTAAGAAAGTGGTTGAATTACAGCTATGGGAAGAGGTAAACTTCAGGAAGGGGGTTGTTTGATTGAGGTAAGTGATAAAATCTCCAAGCTGCAAAGTGTCACCGTCCCACACAATAAAGATGTCATCAATAAAACATAAATAGCATGTGATATACTGCATGTAGTCTGTGTTGTTTAACACAAAGTCCTCCTCCCATTTGCCCAGGGCTATGCTGGCTTTGCTAGCTATGCTGGCAGCCATGGCAGCCCCCATTGCTATACCAGTTTTTTGTTTGTAGTGTTTGCCATTGAAAGTAAAGAAATTGAAGTCCAGTACAAGACTAATGACCTTGCTTAACTTTTGCAGTTGTGCCTGTGTACCTTGATTACAGTAATTGTGCGGGAGCACTGTGTACAAGGATTCCACATCAATAGTTAATAAAATACTGTCAGCTTCCACTGTAATGTTTTTTATTTTCCTCAAAAAATCCATTGAATCTCTTATGTATGACTTATTCTTTTCTGCTAGAGGTTTCAGCAAGTAATCAAGGTAAATGGCTGTGGCTTCAGTAAGGGAACCTCCACTTGCAACCATCAGTCTATAAGGTGGGTCTTCTCTGTTCTTGTGTGGCTTTGGTATTCCAAAAATGTAAGGCAAACGTGGGTATGGGCTCCATAAATAATTATAAAGATTTTCAGTGATAAGTTTTTCTTCCCATAATGTGGTGAGGTGAGTGTTCCATGAATCATATGCTCTTTTTATGTCATGCATGGTAAATAACTCATAAAATCTGTTATCCTCCAGCATGTTCTCTATCTTTTGGTTGTAACTAGTGGCATCAGTCACAAGTATACCTCCTCCCTTGCCTGCCTTCATTACACACCTGGATTTATCATTGCCTAGCTCAAGCAATGCTTTTCATTCTCCCTGTGTTAAGTTATAAAGTTTTTTCTTAGGAGGTTTTTTAAGCAGTTTCCTGATATCCATCTCATATTTCACTTCAAAAGCAGCTAGTGTTTGATGTAGTGGTGGACAATAGCTGCTAGGCCTTTTTATAGTTTCATCAATAGGCTTATTTTCAATGTCATTACTTTTGTCACGAAACTGTGCCCTTAAGTTGAGCTTCCTCACAAACATTTTAAGTTCTATCAGTACCTGAACAACCTAACTCCTGCAACTTGGCATAAAAGTACCTGAGCAACCTCACTCCTGCAGCTTGGTACAAAAGTAAGTCCTTTGGACAACACATACATTCATCTGCTTTATTGTGATCCCCTTATTTTGAAGTCAACAGTTACCATTGCTTCTAGATGGAATATAACCCTAGTGGTCCTGCATCCATCTTTCTAAAGATGGCATCTTAACACTGGATTAGTATCCTCAGCTCTTAAAGTGTTCATAATAATTCGCCTTCCATAAAGTAGCACAAGACTACAGATTGATTATTAATCTAAAACTGTTGGTAAAGGTATAACAGATAATTGAGTTGTCTTTTCTAGTGAAGGGTCAGAAAATGTATGGCCTTTTTCAGCCTGACTGACACTTAGTGTTGGATGGATGCCAACATTGGTGATATGGAAAAGTGTTTACTTACAAAAGCTATCATTGAATTAAAGAGATTATTTGAGTCTAACAAATATTCAGTGCTGATATGGAACTAGAAAATCTAGGCTGGTGCACCAGTCTGTTGGCTTAAATGTTACATAAAACACAGGAAATTTAAGGTAATAGGCATTTTTTTAACCTCAAAAACAGGTGTCTTCAAGGCAGGAGACATGTAAAGCTTTCTGCTAAGATTTGTATTTATTTACATATTTATAAATGATATAATGCTAAACTTGCTAAAGCTAAAGGCAGCTATTTATGTGGCGGATTTAATTGTACTCAGTGAAGCTAGAACTAGTGGGGAAGTACAAAAGAGTACTCAGGCTGAATTAACTAAATAATAATCTAATAAATTCAAAAAAGGCAAATTCAATGCTGTTCAGGACTTCTGATATCGTATGTGAGAAAAGCATGCTTATAATCAAAGAACTATATAGTAACTCAAAAGGCATGGGCCAGTGAAAGAAATGTCTTGGAATTAAGCTTTATTCCACATTTTCATTACTGCAACATGTAGAGATCAATGTGGATAAAGTTTTAAACATTCTTATGCAGCTTAAACTGAGTTATAAACTCAATAATCTGTTTACCATAGAATTCAGAGCAGCTAGTAGGAGCAATGCATTTATCTCAAAACTGGAATTGTGATCTAATAATAACTGTTTTAAACTACCAGCATAATACAGTCATTCTTCAAATCAAACAGAATAACATTTGCATGCCTGTATCACTTTCTTTTAGAACAAATACTGACATTTTATTAATATGGATTAGACAAGTAATTTATAAAACATACATGATTAAAATTGTTCTAATGAGCATAAAACTATAACTGTATTAACTATTTACAAATGGTAACAAACTGATAATAGAGATATATTAATGATAATAAAAACAACCTTAATTAAATACAGATGATAAGATATCTTAATTTTTAATCTAGTAGTAATAAAGGAAATTCTGTGCAAAATTTCTAATCAATAAGATGTTTGTTCTTGCCTCACTTGCATTAATTCAGTTTTTGCACTCGGCAGTGCTAATACTTAAAAATCAATGAAAGGAGTTCCACAGTCCCTTTTACAATTCTTAGTTATCATTTCCTGGCTATGAATAATATATACAAAAGAAGAAGAAATTGATAGTTTGGTAAACAATCTGATAATGGCATTAAATAATATTTAGTTACGCTAACATTGCTTGAATAATTGATTGAAATTTGAATCATATATCAGTTAAAGCTTCACATCACTGATAATATGTTGCCAATCTGCCTTAGTTATTGATTTGCATCTATTGCAAATCTGTCTTTATTTTTTCAGCATAACTTCTATTTTGTACCGTGTTTCAATGACTACATGCAAAAATATTTTGAGGATATTAAAATAACTGTCTCAGAAAAACTGGGATACTTAGATAAAAAAAGCCTGTGAAAGTTATGGACTTTATCTAGGAATTCATGAACAGGCCTAACGTCATCCTTGCTCCCACAGTGTGGTATTTTGTAATTCAAAGGCTAATTTTCATGTCTCTGACTCACAGTTACTGCTGATCATTGTTGATCTGTACATCGCATTAGTTAACAGAAGCTCATATAGGCATTGGCATTCCTTCCCAAATTCACTCTCCCCAACACACAAGTATACATTCAAACTCAAACGCTCGCACACAAACTTTCACACACCACAATCCCCATACCTGTCTCTGAGTCCCCCCATCTTGTGGCTCCCTAGTAGCCATTCTCTCCCCCAAACATGAACCCTGTACTGCTGCAAGAGTCCTTCTGGCATGGTTGTACTTTCTCAGGTGGCCATTGTTTCCCCCCACACCACTCGACAATCCCAGTTCTAGTTGAAGTACTGTTATGGCATGATTGTAGTTTCCCTGGTGGCTAGTGCTTCCCCCCACCCCGATTTCTTACTGCTTTCATGTTTGATAGAAGAGAACATGTTCACTACCATGAAGTGTTCTATCCAGACATGCTTTCTTGAATTGTTCAGTGTATAGCTGTCTTCCTGGAGGTGGCTCCAGGTAAAGGAGAGCATATGGCTTATAAGAATATATGTCTTCATGCAAGACCATGGGCCAGATTCAATAAAGCCTGCACGAAGTGTACACAATATATATTCAATAAAATTGTTTGTGCTTTCTTGTAACTCAAAAAGATTACATTAAGTGTACATGTAGTCTACACTTTGCGATAACCTTTATGAATCCCTGTCAGTATTTAAAGCTGCAAGAATATCAGTGGGAAAACTAAAATTAGGAGGAAGAAGATGTGCATTATGCCTGTGTTGTCTGTTCACTCAGAACAGTGTGCACTGAGTGTAGACTTTATTGAATCTGGTGAAAAAAAGTTGAACAGCTTTTTTCTGGTTTGGTTCTGCATTTCTAGTTTTTATTAATTTATTGAATCTGGCCCCACTATGCAGTATTGTGTTAAGACTGTTTCTGAATACAAAAAGGTTACCAAGATGTGTATATACTGCAGTACCTATATGAATGCCTCCCCCTTAGTGTTATATGGTTTAATGAAACTGTATAATTTTGATTGATAGATTTATTATTACTGAGTTTGATACAGTATTATTGAAATAATCTAATTAAGGATGATATTCATTTTCTGATTTCGCTGTTTGCTTTTTTCATAAACTCCACACTTTGAACTGCTAGCCAATCATTTACATCTAAATCATATGTATTATACAACCTTTGTTTATTATATTTAAGCCTTTTACACAATTATGCAAAAAAGGCGTCTTTCTTTTACACTCAAAATTTTAGTAACGGTGAATCCTTCTATAAAACCAGGAGTGAAAGAAATAGGAAAGATGGAGACATTCAGATGCTTAATGCAGGATATCTAAAGCTAAAGTTTTAAATAGTTTTCAAGATTACATCAGTGTAGTTAGATCCTGAGGGTTTAGTTTCATAACAAAACTATATAGTGACCAAAACATCTCCTTCTTTAGGATTTGCACATTTTGATTAGAAATGTTCTTAGAAACACTGTCACAAATTATCACACCAAATTAATCTACCTATCTGACAGATCACAAGCTGTCAGATGGAATAACTCTACCTCCTCATTCCTGCCCACACCCACCGGTGTTCCCCAGGGATCCATCCTTGGACCCATGCTTTTCAACATCTTCATAAATAACCTTCACTCTGTCATCCCTGACAACAGTTATCCAATACGCTGATGACTCCACCTTAGTTTGCTCCGCTGCCAACTTGCCAGAATTACTGTCAAAAACTCAAATAGCTTTTTCTACTACTGAGAACTGGATGCACTGCAACCATCTCTCTCTCAACTCTAATAAATCTAAAATACTTCTCTTCCCACCCACCAGGGCCTACTCCTTCGACAAAAATGCTTTCAAAGTCCTTAGCCAAAACAACACTGCCATAGAAGTGGTTCCATCTGCAAAACTCCTAGGTATCACCATAGATGAATACCTTAAATTTGATATCCACGTACAACAAAACATCAAGAAAACCCATCAAAAACTTGGTATGCTCTACAGGAATAACCACTTTCTCTCCAACTCCTCCAGGCATACTTTAGCAACTACCTATCTCCTTCCTTCCTTACTATATGGAGCCCCTCTTCTAACTAACCTGTCTTCTTCCATCACCTCTAAACTTGAAACTTGCTACAATAAAATCTCCAAATTCGCAACCAAATCCAAAACCTGTACTCACCACTGCCTCACCCTACAATCATTGAACTGGCTGGAACTCCCTACCTCGACTACCTCCAACTTACAACTGCTCACAAATTAATATTTTTTCCTAATAAGTGCCCAGCACTAACAAACATCCTTCCCCCTTACATCCCAACCAGATCCCTGAGATCTGAACATCAAAATTTAATCGCTATTCATAAACCCAAACGCCCTGCAGGCCAACTCCTTCTCTCTTTCATAGTAGGCAAAAAATGGAACTCTCTTCCTCCCTCACTTAGGACAATACCTTACCCAGAATCTTTCAAGACACAACTTTTCTCATTTCTATCTTCCAAATGCAAATGCTCCTGCTTTCACCCTACATAAATACAAATACATTTCCCCATAGAGCCTACTAAACTCCTGATGCAAACTTCACTACGTCCTCTCCTTCTCTATTTACCTTACACAAACTTATTCCATCACCTTCTGTTCATTCAATTTCTCTCTCAACTCTTAGCATGTATATAACGCAACTGTCCAGTAATCACTGATGCCTATTTCTTGACAATTGATTCTTATTGCTCTGAATGTAAAAACCTGCAACTTTGTCTCATTGCATGTACAATGACAATTTATTATTTTACTATACCTGTTTTGTATGAATTCATACTTGTATTTTTACCTCTGTATTTGGAATTCTTTTGTAACCTCTAATTGTGTGTTGTGTGTGTTTTTTTGTGGAGCTTTTCTCCCCGGGCCTCCACTGAAAATGGGCACTTTCTGGCCCAGTGGACTTCCCCGGTAATCAAACTGAAATAAATAAATAAATAAATCTCCTTTCTCAAATACAGGGGAATGAACCACACTACAGTTATTTGAAAGTACAGCTTAATTTGTTTGATTCTATGCCAGGAAAACCTAACCTTACCTGATTCCATGATCTAATGTTTAAGGGTCATTCTAGCTTTTTAGTATACAACAGAATCTTGATCAAGAGGTTACTTCTTTTATTAGGTATGTCGCTTGACTTACTGAAGTGGTTTGGCTTATATATACCAATTGTGAGTGTAAAACCATTTTAAAAACTATTAGAAAGTAGAACAAAACACTCAGTGGAGCAAACGCCTCTCCAAAAAACATATTTAGATTAAATAACAAATAAGAAACTTATGGTGGAGGCAACCATGCAATAATGTAAAAGTACTCAATTACGAACGAACATCATCAGCATTTAAAAAACGAAACACTTTAATGGTGTACACAGGTGAGCACTTTCACATTTGCTTCATCAGACCAAAAAACACCACACTAATAACCACTCCTTATATAGTCTATGGCTAATTATGACATAAAAACTGTGTTAAAATATAAAGACAGACTGTATATCAAATACAGCAAGCAGATGAATACATATAAATCCTATTAAAATATAACGAATGAAAAGTCACATATGCATAAAATAAAACATTTAGTGAAGATTCTTCATATAAATAATTGTACTTAATTATACTTAATATACTCAAATAAGAAGCCCTTATAAACTATTTTATAAAAGGCCTAAATGAATGCTGCAATTCTAAATGTCATAAATATTACACGACTACTTTCTATAAAAAATAAAACCGTGTTACTAACACTGAAACCTAAATAATAAAAATGTAAATTTAAAATGTGATGAACCAATCCACACTTAAAAGTTGCTTCACTTGAAAGAACCACTCACATAGACATGTTAATAACAAAAAAGACAAACCCAAATATCAGTGTGTAACTTCAAATATGCAGGCATAATAAAACACACTAATAATATAGTATTAAAATACTAAAAATATACAACCCCAAACACTGACATCTGAGACACAGCAAATAGTTATAAAGAAATCATGTCTTCTAAACTAACATACTAAAATCAATATAGTATGACAGATGGAGTGGAAAACTGTTGTCTGAAAGTAATTGATGCCTACGTCATATAAGTCTATCTACGGGATTTTAATATGGGCTTGAGAGAAGCCCTCTCAGTTAGCCCCCTACCCCTGTCAGCTCTGAGCTTTAGTATCCAAGCGACTTCCCTTCTCTTAGTACCATTCCTAATATCACCTTGTCTGATAATGGGTAATGTTATCAAATAATTAGAGCAGCATTCACACTTTTACAAGTTAAACCTGGATCACACATAATTGTCATTCTTTTAATGCAAGTTTATATGCCAGGTCTCCTTAAAAAAATGACAGTCTGCTTTATATTAAACACCTCATACAAATAGTGCTTAATGAATCATTAAATGTTATTTTTTTAAATACAATAGCTTTTCAGTGGTTAACATACTTTGAAATGTTTTTTTTTTTTTTGTTTTTGTTTTTTTTAGTGGTTTGGAAGGGTTTGGGGCATTGGCATGTGGAATAGAGGTGGCTTGGATTCACTCGTGGATGTCTTTGTGTGAATTATAGTGATAGACTGTTCATTTACAAGTCATGAGGACCAGCTTGAAGCAGCTTAATTAGAATCATGAACACTTTTGTGATGCTGCAGGAATTCTAAAATTCTAAGAACTGTCCAGGATACTTCTTCCTGTTTAAAAGTAAATAATCATAATATTTTGGATCATATGCTAAGATGTCAACAAATACAAGTTAGTTTCCCCATCCACCTATGCTAAACTGAGTAACAGTCTCAGAATCTCCTGTAAGAATGCCCAATAAGTTAGGGAAACAAGATAGCAACTTTTATAACCACTTGGAACAAAACAGAAAAGTACCACGAAGACCAGAGACTGTTACCTCCTCAGAATTTATAGCAAAATTCCATTTATTCAGTGGCAAATGTGCTTGTAGTAGCAAGTAGCAACAAAAAAAACTTTTTTGTAAAAAACAACAGATAGCAGCAGAATAATCTCTTAGTGCCTCAGCTGAAACAGCCCTTGCAGAGTAAGTTGTCATTAAAAAGGCACACCTTTTATACAATACAGTTCACATTCTGAAACCAATTAATTAATCACTTATTCTTCAATACAATCAATTAATTGAATAAAATAAATCAATATTTAAAAACCCTTATGTTCAAATAAAACTTTTCCAATGACATTCTTTGTTCAGCCCTAATGGTTGTAACGTATTATATTTCAATATGAAAATGTATTCCTTTATTCTGAGTAAATATTTAATTCTCTCTTCATTCAAAAATCTTGAATTTATTTGTTCTAAGAATGTAACATGTAAATTACTAAAGTCTCCATTGTGTTCCTTATTAAAGTTGTGCTTTTATTATTTCACCCAGGCTTCTCTTACTTTCTCCAAGATAAAAACTATTACAGACACATTTAATAGCATATACAATGCCCACACTTATAGATGTAAAACATCCTTTTATTTGAAACATTTTACCATTTATTTTTTCAAATGTTGCTACAATGTATTGACATATTGTGCACTTGCCACAAGGTATAGGGCTTACTTCTGATATTGTCCCTGTTATTTCATCTACTGGTCTTCTAAAAGTACCATGAACCAGAAAATATTTTAAACTCCATCCCCTTTGATAGGAAAACTTAAGCCTTACTTCTGTAAGTGATGGAACTTCCCTTTTTATTATGTTCCAAAAATCTCCCAACAGCTTTTGCAACTTGGTTGAAAATAATGTATATTTTGACACAAAAAATATGGTTTGATCTAAATTTAATTATTGTTCTTTTGTTCTATATTTATTAACTTGTCTCGTGTTCTTAGAATCTCTGTCTCTATCTCTAAATATTTTAGTATAACTATCAAGAACAATTTCCTCATCATAACCCCTATTCAGGAACATGGCAATTGTTTTTCTAGCCTCCCTATCAGAGTCCTGTATGTTACTACATAATCTTTTTATTCTCAGGATCTCTACACAGAAAACAGCTGTCAAAGTATGTACTGGAGGGCAGCATGAAGCATATGACTGGGTTGCTCAAACTTTCTATATATATTTTAGTTTCACTCTTTCCATTCCATAGGCCTTCTAAAGTTATACCTAGATAATTCACTTTTATCCCTTCCTGTAGGCCATCATATTTAATATGAAACCTATTGTCATTCAAATAGTCAATGAACAAACATACTTCATTTTTGCCCCCTTTACAGATAAATATAAGGTCATCTATAAACCCAAAATATCTTTTTACAAAATTTCTGTAGAATTCACTTCTATAAATGTGACTAAATTCCACAAGGCCCATAAACAAATTTGCATATATGGGGGTGAAAGCCACCCCCATGGCTGTACCTTGCAATTGTTTATACAATTTACCATCAAACTCAAAGACATTATTAACCAGACAAAAATGTACTAATTCCTTGATATAATGTGTTCTGGGGTTATCTCCCATAAGATAATCTAGTGCTTTCATGCCAAAATCATGTTGTATGCTTGTATATAAGCTGGTAATGTCTAATACTAGAAAATACATGTTCAGTTCCCATCGGAGTCCTTCCAACTTATTTAAAAAATCAAATGAGTCCTTTATGTAAGATGGCAATTTCACCACTTCTTTTAATAAACACTCATGTAAGAAACACTCTAAATTGTGGGTAAAATAGCCACTAGCTGAAACTATAGGATGATCGGGGGGGGGTGAGACATATTCTTGTGTATTTTGCAAATACAATAAAACTTGGCCATTGTACTGTCTCTGCTGGAAAATTTATCAGTAATATCAGATTTATTGAAGTAATTTAAACGTACTCCATTACTTAACAGTTGTTCATATTCTCTAGTGGCTTGTAAATATATTTCTTCATTTACCCTAAAATAAATATATTTGCTCCCTAAATGCTCCATACACATCTCAAAATAGTCTGAAGATTTCATAATCACTAACTGTCCCCCCTTGTCTGAAGGTTTAAACACGATGTGGTTATTTTCACTCCACTGTTTCAATTTAAACCACTCTTGTTTAGATAAATTATATGCTTTTTCTTCTTTATTAAATTACTGCAACTCCTTTTCTAATGTTAAATTAAGCACAGTATGAAAACGTTGAATACACTCATTTCTAAATGGAGACATGAATGTACTTTTAGCTGAAATTTTACTTGTATGTAGTTTGCTATAAGCATTACTATCCATGTCAGACTCACATGAATAAAAGCTATTATCAATGGAATAATCTGTTAAATTATTACACGTTATTTTCTGCTTTATCCATACTGTAAAAAAACTCTTTTACATACATTTTATGTACCAGCTTAAATACATCACAGTTGGGTATGTTATTTTGCCTTAAGGGCTGTGATTGCATGGCACATTGGTTTTGTGAAGTATGTGTTTCGTGGTTTGTGTTGGGGGGGGGTGGAGGTTGCTTGGATGTCTACTTTGGAGGTCTCTGTTACTTTTGCAGATTTTTATTTAGAGCCTCTGAGTATGTTTTCATGTATTTATGTGTGTTTTTTGCCGCTGCTGGTTTGGGTCTATGTGAGACTGGTGGTGTGATGCAAGTAATTCCCTTCTCCTCTTGACTGCCTGGTCCAGTCTTGGGTTGAGAAAGCTTAGCCTCCAGTTTGGCTGTATAATTGCATCTCTCGCATGTATTAGTGCTTGGTGGAAGGAGGAGGAGAGGGTTGTCTATGTACATGAGGCAATTGTAACATTGCCTCAAAATGCCCAGATTCACAAGTTAGACCAGAAAGTACAACTGAAACTGCCCTTTGGACATGCCTGGATAGGTACAGTGAACTGTTTTACTGATTGGCTGGTAAGGTCAAATAGAGAGCCTTGTCCTTCTCTACAGTATAGGGGTGTCTAGTGCTAAGGTTTATTAGTGCTTGCTATGAGTTTTGAGCAAGTGCCGGGATGAGAAGTGAATGGTTTGAGCGCTTAAGTTGAAAGTTTGTCTAGTTCCAAGGGAAAAACTGAAGAGTAGACTTTGTGACAAATGTGCTTGTAGTAGCAAGCAGCAACAAAAAATCGTTCTTGTAAAAAACAACAGATAGCAGCAGAATAATCTCTTAGTACCTCGGCTGAAACAGCCTTTACAGAGCAAATTGTCATTAAAAAGACACACCTTTTATATAATACAATTCACATTCTGAAACCAATTAATTAATCACTTATTCTTCAATACAATCAATTAATTAAATAAAAATAAATCAATATTTAAAAACCCTTATGTTCAAATAAAACTTTTCCAATGACATTTTTTGTTCAGCCCTAATGGTTGTAACGTATTATATTTCAGTATTAAAATTGATTCCTTTTTTCTGAGTAAATATTTTATTCTCTCTTCACTCAAAAATCTTGAATTTATTTGTTCTAAGAATGTAACATGTAAATTACTAAAGTCTCCATTGTGTTCCTTGTTAAAGTGCTCTGCTACTGGGCTTATAGCCTTATTATTTCTAATATCCCTTACATGCTCTTTTATTATTTCACCCAGGCTTCTTTTACTTTCAACAAGATAAAAACTATTACAAGGACATTTAATAGCCTACACTTTTACAAGTAAAACATCCTTTTATTTGAAACATTTTACCATTTATTTTTTCAAATGTTGCTACAATGTATGGACATATTGTGCACTTGCCACAATGTATAGTGTCCACTTCTGATAACTGCCCCCATTATTTCATCTACTAGTCTTTTAAAAGTACCATGAACCAGAAAATCTTTTAAACTCCATCCCTTTTGATAGGAAAACTTAAGCCTTACTTCTGTTAGTGATGGAACTTCCTTGTTTATTATGTTCCAAAAATTTCCCAACAGCTTTTGCAACTTGTTTGAAAATAATGTATATTTTGACACAAAAAAATATGGTTTGATCTAAATTTAATTCTCTTTCTTTTGTCCTATATTTATTAACTTGACCCATGTATCTTAGATAAGATAAGATAGCACATTTATTTGCTCTCTATTGCTTACCAGCAATGGCTCTTCCTCAATACTGTTTTGATTCTTAATCTGACTGTTTAGCATCACTTTCTGTAGCAAAAGCGCTGACTGCTTTTCTCTGACCCACTTACCTTAGAGATTGTCTCAGACTGCTCCATTCCACCCTCGCTATGAGTTGGCTTCACTCCTCTCCTCTACCCTACCCCTTTCTCACCCACACCTGAACACCCCAGATTTATACTCTAGCCCTCTTTTTCTCCTCCTCCTCCTCCTCCTCCTCCATAAATAACCAATCAACATATAAAACATCAGACCTCCAAACCCCTCCCCCTCACACCCAACTAGCAACACTCTATCAACCTCCCTGTTTTTCTCCTATTACATACTACCACCATATAATCCTCTGAATCATGATATGCAGCCTATTACTAGCATCAGTACTACTACTTCTTACCTCCTTAACATCTTATCACACTAACTTTAATTACCAGAAACCCACACCAACATCTCAGTCTACAGACAAACAATCAGTCTCCCTTAAGCTATCTCTCCCTCACTACTTAATTTTTCTTAGAATCATTTATTTCATCACAAACTCCTGCAACTATTCCCTCCCTCTCTCCTAAACTCAAACCAAAACATTACATTTACACCTTCTTTTCTCTCAAACCTACACTATTTCTGCCAATACTCTTACAAGCTGGTGACATACACCCTAACCCAGGACCCACAACACCAACAAATCCGCCATCAACCAAAACCTTAACCTTTCTAGCCATTAATATACAAAGTCTGTATAAAAGTTACCAAACTACATCTCACACAACACTCTCCATTTAGTAGCACTATCAGAAGCCTGGCTAAAACTGCATATCAGTAATACACACATTTTGCCCCCCTGGGTACAACATCTATCATCAAGGCAGAGTCACAAAAAGGTGGAGGAGTTGCAGTTCTTCACTCTGAACACCTGAGCCTTTCCCCTTTCCCCACTGCCCTTCCTGACTTCCACCCAGCTAAAGTACTACAACTAAATTGCCACATCAACAATTAGAAAAAAACTCGCTATCACTGCAACCTTTTTTCCAAATGGCAAAAACATCCCCATTATCAAAAATATATTATTCTGGATCTCTCAAAATATACCATATGAAACTATAATACTTGAAAATGTAAATATAGACTGGAATACCCTAAATACTTAAGCCCCTGTCCAAAGCATTAATTTATTTAGATCTACACAACTAATCATTACCCCAACTCATCTAAACAAGCACTCTAAAACAGGTTCTACACTCGACTGGATTCTGACCACTGACCCTCACCTCTACCATAACCCATGCTCACTCCCAATGCATTAAGTGACCACTTACTCATCTACATTCAAAGACATACACCCCAACTTGACAATCTTCATTTCTTCAAGTACTGCCATAAACTCTCTGCCTTTGATCATTCCACTTTTAACGACAGACTCACAGACATCAACTGGTCTAGCCTGCACAATCTTCCTCTTTATGACACAGTATAGAGTTCAACAACATATTCTTAAACATTCTTAATGACCTAGCACCCCTCCGTAAAATAAGAATAAAATCCAATCATGCCCCCCAGTTCACAAAAGATAATCGCACCTTTATTGCACCAAAGAGACTCCAACTGGAAAATACAGAAAAAAAACAATCTCCTACTCACCATCAACTGTTCAAAAAACTAAAGAACTTAGGAATCAGACCAAAAGACAAATATACAATGTCAAGAAAAAGTTCTACTATAAAGCCCAATCCACCCACCAGTCCAACCCTCAAAACTTCTGGACAAACACCAACACTATTTTGCACTCTGGAAAATCTCAAACCCCTACTCCTTTTCCCAATCTCTCTGCACAAGAGACCACCTCTCTCCTTAACCAGTTCTTTATTGACACCATCAGTAAACTAATACCAACCAACCAACCCTCCCCACTCTATTTCTACACCACAACCTTAAGCAAAGGAGGCACTCCTCTCTATCAAACCTATCTCAACCTCTTACATTAAGTCTCTCCTCCAAAAACTTAAACCTTGTTCTCCTTCTGCTGACATTATGCCCCCTCTCTTCTCAAGCTAGCAGACAAATCTATTGTCTACCTAGTCCCTATACTTATAAATGCATTCATTAAAGAAGCCACTGTACCCGACGTCTGGAAATCTTTCTTATAATACCCCTACACAAAGGAGGTCAACTCCACAGATCCTTCCAACTATAGACCCATTGTTGCCCTTTCCTCCTATTTAAAATCCTAGAAAAATGTATATATTAACAAATGCTCAAATTTCTCATCCATAATAATCTCCTGACTCCTACTTAACATGGCTTTTGACCAAACCGTAGTACCTCTACAGCCCTTCTATCTTTCACTCACACTATTCCTGAAGCTCGTCGTAATCACAAACTGGTCTCAAGTCCATTCTTAGACCTATCAAAAGCCTTTGACACATTATCCCACTCCATACTCCTAGCCAAACTTGCCACCCTACATCTATCTCCACCACCCTCAAATGGTTATCCAGCTATCTAGCAAACCAACAGCAATCAATCAGATGGTAGTCTTCCTGTTCTAATTTTCTATCCATTCACACAGGCGGAACGCTCCATCCTGGGACCCCTTCATTACAATATCTTCACCAATGACCTCTATACCTTAACTTCTCATCCTACCCTTATACAATATGCTGATGATTCCACACTAATCACCAACTCTGACCATTGTTCACATCTTCAGTCAGTCACACAAGAATCTATCTTTTCTATAGAAAATTGACTAACTAAAAATCAACTCATTTTGAATCCAAAAAAGGCTAAACTTCTCTTTCTCCCCAACTCAAGTAACCATCTCAAGCAATCTTTCACAATATCCTCTTCTAACAAAACCATCATTACAGTAGAGCACCACACAAAATTACTTGGAATGACAATAGATGATCAACTAAAATTTGATCTACACATACAGCAGTCCATCAAGAAACCAAACCAAACACTAGGTATCCTGTATCAGAACTAGACATTTCTAACTACTGACCTCTTTGATCCTCCTTGGTCCAAGCCTACTTATATCCAACCCTTTTCTATGCAGCTTCAGCTCTTAGAAAGCTCCAATCCTCTTTCCTTACCAAACTTTAACAGACTTACAAAAACGTTGCTAAATTTGCAGCTAACCTACCTAATACTTCTCACCGCTGTGCTGCTCTAAAAAAACCTTCACTGGATGGAACTTCCCTCTATCTTAAACTATCACAACTCCAACTAACTCACTTTCCACTCAACAAACCCACTGCCCGTCCCTCCCTCTCCAATACTGTGACTTTATACCCCTCCATGCCCACTACGAAGTATTGATAAATTCCTTCTACAAACATACAAATCCAGCAAAATAATCAGCAAAATTTTATATAAATTCTCTGTCTCATTTCTGGAACAATCACAAACACAAACAGCTTCAAAAAAGAGTTAAGAAGTTCCCTCTGTAAGTCATGGCTATGTCCCTGTCAGGACCCTACTTAATTGGATCTAGTGCTCTCTTCACTTCCTAACCCTTCACCTTCTTACAGTTTATGCCTTAAGCACAAGACACCTCTTACTTAACAAAAAATAAAAATCAGATGATGGTGAATTCTCACTAATTTTTGCCTAACATAAAATAATCTTTCTCCTGTATTATTTGTTACAAGTCCTCATAGAGTACCAGCTTTACTACATTGTTACCATACTTTATACTTTCTCTGTTTTTCTATTACTCAACTTTATTTGTATAACTGTTATTATTTCTTAGTTTTATGAACATTTTATAATTGAATAATTTATACATTTTGCTGGAACTTTTCTCTTCAGGTCTCTACTGAAAATGGGCCTGTGCTCAGCTGGATCAACCTGGTTAATAAATGTGAAATAAATACATAAATAAATAATAAGTTAGATAATAAGCAAAAGACACTGAATTATATTCTAAACCACTCTCAGTTATTAAATAGTTCTGAATGCTTGCAGTATACCAAAAGGATAGTTTATATACTAGCCTATAGAATGACACTTTTGATAAAAAATTTAGGATTATGTTTCTCTGTTACTGTCTCCTTTTAATGATAACAAAACTTAATATCTCAGAACAATTTATTAAAAGGAACCTTGACAATTGGATGGGGGAAAGGAAATTCAACCTGGGGATCACATCAGTTGCCCTGCTAGACAGGTGTCCAGGGAAGTAAATAGTGTGGGAAGAAATAGCCAGGGAATTGTTATGGCTAGGCTTGTATAGGCCCTAGGGCTGATAGCCTAGTACCAACCTATGAACCTATGGAAAGTTTGAACCTTAAAAAAGAAGATTTTTAAGATGCTTGTTCAGACATAACATTTAAGGAAAAAAATAGGACATTATTAACCAGACAAAAATGTACTAATTCCTTGATATAATGTGTTCTGGGGTTATCTCCCATAAGATAATCTAGTGCTTTCATGCTAAAATCATGTTGTATGCTTGTATATAAGCTGGTAATGTCTAATACTAGAAAATACATGTTCAGTTCCCATCGGAGTCCTTCCAACTTATTTAAAAAATCAAATGAGTCCTTTATGTAAGATGGCAATTTCACCACTTCTTTTAATAAACACTCATGTAAGAAACACTCTAAATTGTGGGTAAAATAGCCACTAGCTGAAACTATAGGATGATCGGGGGGGGGTGAGACATATTCTTGTGTATTTTGCAAATACAATAAAACTTGGCCATTGTACTGTCTCTGCTGGAAAATTTATCAGTAATATCAGATTTATTGAAGTAATTTAAACGTACTCCATTACTTAACAGTTGTTCATATTCTCTAGTGGCTTGTAAATATATTTCTTCATTTACCCTAAAATAAATATATTTGCTCCCTAAATGCTCCATACACATCTCAAAATAGTCTGAAGATTTCATAATCACTAACTGTCCCCCCTTGTCTGAAGGTTTAAACACGATGTGGTTATTTTCACTCCACTGTTTCAATTTAAACCACTCTTGTTTAGATAAATTATATGCTTTTTCTTCTTTATTAAATTACTGCAACTCCTTTTCTAATGTTAAATTAAGCACAGTATGAAAACGTTGAATACACTCATTTCTAAATGGAGACATGAATGTACTTTTAGCTGAAATTTTACTTGTATGTAGTTTGCTATAAGCATTACTATCCATGTCAGACTCACATGAATAAAAGCTATTATCAATGGAATAATCTGTTAAATTATTACACGTTATTTTCTGCTTTATCCATACTGTAAAAAAACTCTTTTACATACATTTTATGTACCAGCTTAAATACATCACAGTTGGGTATGTTATTTTGCCTTAAGGGCTGTGATTGCATGGCACATTGGTTTTGTGAAGTATGTGTTTCGTGGTTTGTGTTGGGGGGGGGTGGAGGTTGCTTGGATGTCTACTTTGGAGGTCTCTGTTACTTTTGCAGATTTTTATTTAGAGCCTCTGAGTATGTTTTCATGTATTTATGTGTGTTTTTGCCGCTGCTGGTTTGGGTCTATGTGAGACTGGTGGTGTGATGCAAGTAATTCCCTTCTCCTCTTGACTGCCTGGTCCAGTCTTGGGTTGAGAAAGCTTAGCCTCCAGTTTGGCTGTATAATTGCATCTCTCGCATGTATTAGTGCTTGGTGGAAGGAGGAGGAGAGGGTTGTCTATGTACATGAGGCAATTGTAACATTGCCTCAAAATGCCCAGATTCACAAGTTAGACCAGAAAGTACAACTGAAACTGCCCTTTGGACATGCCTGGATAGGTACAGTGAACTGTTTTACTGATTGGCTGGTAAGGTCAAATAGAGAGCCTTGTCCTTCTCTACAGTATAGGGGGGGTCTAGTGCTAAGGTTTATTAGTGCTTGCTATGAGTTTTGAGCAAGTGCCGGGATGAGAAGTGAATGGTTTGAGCGCTTAAGTTGAAAGTTTGTCTAGTTCCAAGGGAAAAATTGAAGAGTAGACTTTGTGACAAATGTGCTTGTAGTAGCAAGCAGCAACAAAAAATCGTTCTTGTAAAAAACAACAGATAGCAGCAGAATAATCTCTTAGTACCTCGGCTGAAACAGCCTTTACAGAGCAAATTGTCATTAAAAAGACACACCTTTTATATAATACAATTCACATTCTGAAACCAATTAATTAATCACTTATTCTTCAATACAATCAATTAATTAAATAAAAATAAATCAATATTTAAAAACCCTTATGTTCAAATAAAACTTTTCCAATGACATTTTTTGTTCAGCCCTAATGGTTGTAACGTATTATATTTCAGTATTAAAATTGATTCCTTTTTTCTGAGTAAATATTTTATTCTCTCTTCACTCAAAAATCTTGAATTTATTTGTTCTAAGAATGTAACATGTAAATTACTAAAGTCTCCATTGTGTTCCTTGTTAAAGTGCTCTGCTACTGGGCTTATAGCCTTATTATTTCTAATATCCCTTACATGCTCTTTTATTATTTCACCCAGGCTTCTTTTACTTTCAACAAGATAAAAACTATTACAAGGACATTTAATAGCCTACAGTTTTACAAGTAAAACATCCTTTTATTTGAAACATTTTACCATTTATTTTTTCAAATGTTGCTACAATGTATGGACATATTGTGCACTTGCCACAATGTATAGTGTCCACTTCTGATAACTGCCCCCATTATTTCATCTACTAGTCTTTTAAAAGTACCATGAACCAGAAAATCTTTTAAACTCCATCCCTTTTGATAGGAAAACTTAAGCCTTACTTCTGTTAGTGATGGAACTTCCTTGTTTATTATGTTCCAAAAATTTCCCAACAGCTTTTGCAACTTGTTTGAAAATAATGTATATTTTGACACAAAAAATATGGTTTGATCTAAATTTAATTCTCTTTCTTTTGTCCTATATTTATTAACTTGACCCATGTATCTTAGATAAGATAAGATAGCACATTTATTTGCTCTCTATTGCTTACCAGCAATGGCTCTTCCTCAATACTGTTTTGATTCTTAATCTGACTGTTTAGCATCACTTTCTGTAGCAAAAGCGCTGACTGCTTTTCTCTGACCCACTTACCTTAGAGATTGTCTCAGACTGCTCCATTCCACCCTCGCTATGAGTTGGCTTCACTCCTCTCCTCTACCCTACCCCTTTCTCACCCACACCTGAACACCCCAGATTTATACTCTAGCCCTCTTTTCTCCTCCTCCTCCTCCTCCTCCTCCATAAATAACCAATCAACATATAAAACATCAGACCTCCAAACCCTCCCCCTCACACCCAACTAGCAACACTCTATCAACCTCCCTGTTTTTCTCCTATTACATACTACCACCATATAATCCTCTGAATCATGATATGCAGCCTATTACTAGCATCAGTACTACTACTTCTTACCTCCTTAACATCTTATCACACTAACTTTAATTACCAGAAACCCACACCAACATCTCAGTCTACAGACAAACAATCAGTCTCCCTTAAGCTATCTCTCCCTCACTACTTAATTTTTCTTAGAATCATTTATTTCATCACAAACTCCTGCAACTATTCCCTCCCTCTCTCCTAAACTCAAACCGAAACATTACATTTACACCTTCTTTTCTCTCAAACCTACACTATTTCTGCCAATACTCTTACAAGCTGGTGACATACACCCTAACCCAGGACCCACAACACCAACAAATCCCGCCATCAACCAAAACCTTAACCTTTCTAGCCATTAATATACAAAGTCTGTATAAAAGTTACCAAACTACATCTCACACAACACTCTCCATTTAGTAGCACTATCAGAAGCCTGGCTAAAACTGCATATCAGTAATACACACATTTTGCCCCCCTGGGTACAACATCTATCATCAAGGCAGAGTCACAAAAAGGTGGAGGAGTTGCAGTTCTTCACTCTGAACACCTGAGCCTTTCCCCTTTCCCCACTGCCCTTCCTGACTTCCACCCAGCTAAAGTACTACAACTAAATTGCCACATCAACAATTAGAAAAAAACTCGCTATCACTGCAACCTTTTTTCCAAATGGCAAAAACATCCCCATTATCAAAAATATATTATTCTGGATCTCTCAAAATATACCATATGAAACTATAATACTTGAAAATGTAAATATAGACTGGAATACCCTAAATACTTAAGCCCCTGTCCAAAGCATTAATTTATTTAGATCTACACAACTAATCATTACCCCAACTCATCTAAACAAGCACTCTAAAACAGGTTCTACACTCGACTGGATTCTGACCACTGACCCTCACCTCTACCATAACCCATGCTCACTCCCAATGCATTAAGTGACCACTTACTCATCTACATTCAAAGACATACACCCCAACTTGACAATCTTCATTTCTTCAAGTACTGCCATAAACTCTCTGCCTTTGATCATTCCACTTTTAACGACAGACTCACAGACATCAACTGGTCTAGCCTGCACAATCTTCCTCTTTATGACACAGTATAGAGTTCAACAACATATTCTTAAACATTCTTAATGATCTAGCACCCCTCCGTAAAATAAGAATAAAATCCAATCATGCCCCCAGTTCACAAAGATAATCGCACCTTTATTGCACCAAAGAGACTCCAACTGGAAAATACAGAAAAAAAACAATCTCCTACTCACCATCAACTGTTCAAAAAACTTAAGAACTTAGGAATCAGACCAAAAGACAAATATACAATGTCAAGAAAAAGTTCTACTATAAAGCCCAATCCACCCACCAGTCCAACCCTCAAAACTTCTGGACAAACACAAACACTATTTTGCACTCTGGAAAATCTCAAACCCCTACTCCTTTTCCCAATCTCTCTGCACAAGAGACCACCTCTCTCCTTAACCAGTTCTTTATTGACACCATCAGTAAACTAATACCAACCAAACAACCCTCCCCACTCTATTTCTACACCACAACCTTAAGCAAAGGAGGCACTCCTCTCTATCAAACCTATCTCAACCTCTTACATTAAGTCTCTCCTCCAAAAACTTAAACCTTGTTCTCCTTCTGCTGACATTATGCCCCCTCTCTTCTCAAGCTAGCAGACAAATCTATTGTCTACCTAGTCTCTATACTTATAAATGCATTCATTAAAGAAGCCACTGTACCCGACGTCTGGAAATCTTTCTTATAATACCCCTACACAAAGGAGGTCAACTCCACAGATCCTTCCAACTATAGACCCATTGTTGCCCTTTCCTCCTATTTAAAATCCTAGAAAAATGTATATATTAACAAATGCTCAAATTTCTCATCCATAATAATCTCCTGACTCCTACTTAACATGGCTTTTGACCAAACCGTAGTACCTCTACAGCCCTTCTATCTTTCACTCACACTATTCCTGAAGCTCGTCGTAATCACAAACTGGTCTCAAGTCCATTCTTAGACCTATCAAAAGCCTTTGACACATTATCCCACTCCATACTCCTAGCCAAACTTGCCACCCTACATCTATCTCCACCACCCTCAAATGGTTATCCAGCTATCTAGCAAACCAACAGCAATCAATCAGATGGTAGTCTTCCTGTTCTAATTTTCTATCCATTCACACAGGCGGAACGCTCCATCCTGGGACCCCTTCATTACAATATCTTCACCAATGACCTCTATACCTTAACTTCTCATCCTACCCTTATACAATATGCTGATGATTCCACACTAATCACCAACTCTGACCATTGTTCACATCTTCAGTCAGTCACACAAGAATCTATCTTTTCTATAGAAAATTGACTAACTAAAAATCAACTCATTTTGAATCCAAAAAAGGCTAAACTTCTCTTTCTCCCCAACTCAAGTAACCATCTCAAGCAATCTTTCACAATATCCTCTTCTAACAAAACCATCATTACAGTAGAGCACCACACAAAATTACTTGGAATGACAATAGATGATCAACTAAAATTTGATCTACACATACAGCAGTCCATCAAGAAACCAAACCAAACACTAGGTATCCTGTATCAGAACTAGACATTTCTAACTACTGACCTCTTTGATCCTCCTTGGTCCAAGCCTACTTACATCCAACCCTTTTCTATGCAGCTTCAGCTCTTAGAAAGCTCCAATCCTCTTTCCTTACCAAACTTTAACAGACTTACAAAAACGTTGCTAAATTTGCAGCTAACCTACCTAATACTTCTCACCGCTGTGCTGCTCTAAAAAAACCTTCACTGGATGGAACTTCCCTCTATCTTAAACTATCACAACTCCAACTAACTCACTTTCCACTCAACAAACCCACTGCCCGTCCCTCCCTCTCCAATACTGTGACTTTATACCCCTCCATGCCCACTACGAAGTATTGATAAATTCCTTCTACAAACATACAAATCCAGCAAAATAATCAGCAAAATTTTATATAAATTCTCTGTCTCATTTCTGGAACAATCACAAACACAAACAGCTTCAAAAAAGAGTTAAGAAGTTCCCTCTGTAAGTCATGGCTATGTCCCTGTCAGGACCCTACTTAATTGGATCTAGTGCTCTCTTCACTTCCTAACCCTTCACCTTCTTACAGTTTATGCCTTAAGCACAAGACACCTCTTACTTAACAAAAAATAAAAATCAGATGATGGTGAATTCTCACTAATTTTTGCCTAACATAAAATAATCTTTCTCCTGTATTATTTGTTACAAGTCCTCATAGAGTACCAGCTTTACTACATTGTTACCATACTTTATACTTTCTCTGGTTTTCTATTACTCAACTTTATTTGTATAACTGTTATTATTTCTTAGTTTTATGAACATTTTATAATTGAATAATTTATACATTTTGCTGGAACTTTTCTCTTCAGGTCTCTACTGAAAATGGGCCTGTGCTCAGCTGGACCAACCTGGTTAATAAATGTGAAATAAATACATAAATAAATAATAAGTTAGATAATAAGCAAAAGACACTGAATTATATTCTAAACCACTCTCAGTTATTAAATAGTTCTGAATGCTTGCAGTATACCAAAAGGATAGTTTATATACTAGCCTATAGAATGACACTTTTGATAAAAAATTTAGGATTATGTTTCTCTGTTACTGTCTCCTTTTAATGATAACAAAACTTAATATCTCAGAACAATTTATTAAAAGGAACCTTGACAATTGGATGGGGGAAAGGAAATTCAACCTGGGGATCACATCAGTTGCCCTGCTAGACAGGGGTCCAGGGAAGTAAATAGTGTGGGAAGAAATAGCCAGGGAATTGTTATGGCTAGGCTTGTATAGGCCCTAGGGCTGATAGCCTAGTACCAACCTATGAACCTATGGAAAGTTTGAACCTTAAAAAAGAAGATTTTTAAGATGCTTGTTCAGACATAACATTTAAGGAAAAAAATAGGACTGATTCTAACAGCAGTACTAGATTAAAGAGTATCACATACGCAAGCAATAATGCCCTACTGTTATTGTGTAATTAACACCAGCCCTGTGTGTTATGAGGCCTTTTAACATAGAGGGAGGGCCTCTATACCCCTGGAAGGGCATTAATTACACATTAACATACACCATGGAGGGCATTATTGCACTTAGAGAATGGGCTCTCTGTAAAATTGCTGTGTTTTGCTTACTTATTTTTTTAAGTACTATATTATTTTTTTGTATATTTTTGATGTAAAATATTTCCTCTGCCTAATGTTTCAAACTTTCTGAAAAATATGTTAATGGTGTTGGAGTAAGCACTTTACATCAACAATGTAAAAAATAAATATAGTACTTAAAAAAATAAATAAGTAAAACAATTTTACAGAGAGCCCATTCTCTATTTCTCTCTCTCTCTCATACACACTATTTTCTGCTTTCACACACACACATACATATATACACACAGTCTCTTATGGTTTCATACTCACATTCACTCACACAAGGATACCTCTCAACCTCTTAGCACAAAAAATATGGACAAAGCCAAAATAATGGAGGGAAAGCCCCAATATTAGGGACACATTTTAAATATTGCTCTTATAAACTTAGAAAGTTGCTAGAATAAAAGGTCTTGTATTACAATGCATTTTCTGAAAGATGTAAAGCCTAAAACTCAAACGCCTGTCAGAATTTAGTGAATTCACTCCTCAGTGATTTGCCATAAAACTTCAGAAAGCCACAAATTTTATGAGGAACACAAAATATGAAGCAAAAATCTGAACATGCTGTGAAAATTTGGACAGTTGAGAGCTATGCACACAAGACCATTCTCACTTGCTCTCAATTTCTCTCACACACACAGTCTCCTCTGCTTTCATACACACATTCACTCATACAAGATCACGCTCACTCTCAATCTCTTACACACACAGTCTTTTCTGCTTTCATACATGCATTCACTCACACACACACAGACAGAAACATAAATACACTTATACACATACACACACATACACTTTTTTCTGTTTATTTTTTTTACACTCGCTAAAAAGAAAAAGCGCTGCTTAGTGAGTGTAAAGTAATGGTGGCCTTTAGTTTTTTTTTTCAGTCTGAGATCCATGGCAGCTTGATCCACTGCCGTGAGGCATCTGACTTGTTTTTCAGCATGCATTACTTGTACATTAATACCCTGCTGGAGAACATTCGTTCTCCAATCAGGGTGCTGATGTACAGTTTGCCCATCTCTAAATAAGGGTGAATATAAATGTTCTATTATATGACACTCTACATTAGGATAATAGCTCAAATATAAAACATACAAATATAGTAATAGTACAAGACATAGTATACAAACAGAAATGGACAGAGATCAGAATAAGTAAATATGTATATAGTTAAAGAATATAAATATGTCTACAAGGGTGAGAGGTCGGTACAGTGGATAAGGTGTTCACCTTATAGGTATAAGGTGTAGGGTTTGATTCACACATGAGGTAATTACCTGGGCTTGAAATGGCCCACAAGGACAGTTACTCTGGTACTAATTTATTGAACTTATGATCCTATGTAAAACTTTACACACATTAATAAAATAAAAAAATATCAGAATCACATTTATTTGCCAAGTATCATGCATACAAGGAATTTGACTCCAGTATCAGTGACTCTCCAAGTATGAATTACATAAATAACATAAATACAACTATTAAGAACAAGACAAATGACATACATGCAACTATTAAGAACAAGACAAAAAAGTAAATATACATGTACATGTACATACAAGGTGCATAGCTCAGTGCAAGACATATTGAAATAAACTCTGAAATAAACAAGTATTAGCAATATGTAAACAATACTGCAGAATCCTCATAGGCTTGGGAAAAGGAATACCCCAACCTAATAAGTTGAGTTGACTGTTTATGAACTTGATGGCTTGTGGAAACAAACTGTTCTTATGTCTGCTTGTTTTGGTGTGTATTAATCTATAATGCCTGGCTGATGGTAACAGTTCAAAAAGATAGCGGCCTGGATATGAAGGTTTGGTGATGATCTTCCCTGCCCTTTTCATGACTCTGGAATAGTACAAGTCCTGTAAGGAGGGCAAACTAGCACCAATGATATTTTTGGCAGACCTGACTCTTCGATATAACCTATTTTGTCATGATTAGACAGAGATCTAAACCGCACTATTACAGATGAGCTGAGAACAAACTCAATGACTTCTGTATAGAACTGAATCAACAGTTCCTGTGGGAGGTTGAATTTCCTCAGATGTCACAGAAAGTACATTCGCTGTTGTGCCTTTTTTATGATGGACCCTACAATGGTCTCCCACTTCAAGTCCCGGGAGATTATAGATCCCAAAAACTTAAAGGATTCCACAACTGATACAGCAGTATTAAATATAAAGAGGGGGGCATAATATAGTAGTTCCACTCCTAAAGCCCACTGTCATCTCCACAGTTTTAAGAGTGCTCAGTTCCAGATTATTTTGGCTACACCAAAGGGTCAGCTGCTCAACCTCCTGTCTGTATGCAGACTCATCACCATTTCTGATGAGCCTGATGATAGTTGTATCATCTGCATATTTAATAAGTTTGACAAATATAAAATCATCTGACCTATAAATTAATAAATATGAAAATAACAACCAACTTCCTCTCTACAGTAGACCAGGGAGATAATGTGAGGTACAAGAAAAATGATTGTAGAGATATTCAGTTTGGTCAACTTATAATAAAGATTCTGAACACCCATAATAACTCACTGACAGGCTTTTTAAGATGATACATACTAAAAAATGAGACACATTAATATGAATCAGAAGCATGAGCTAAGCTTTGTTAGTCTAATGGAGAGTTTGAGAGGTAGTTTGTTTGTCTTTATCAACAAACTAGGAATACATTATTCAATGGTAGAATGTTTTAGGGTTATATCATTAGGTAATTTTTTATTTGTTTCAAAGGTTTTCTCCATAGCTGAAGATTTCATATTGTTATATGTAAAGTATATAATAAATTCTGTACATAAATGCAATTTCACCATACCTATGTTTTTTACTCTCTCTGATATAAATATCTGATTTTAAATGGATATCTATTAATATTAATGGATTGAATAATCCAAGAAAGAGGGGGAGTCCATTCCAATACCTGCAAAAGCACAAAGCTCAAATAGTATTTCTATAGGAAACACATTTACTTAATAAAGATGCACATAACCTTTCATTAAAGAAGTATATGGTTTTAGCAGGCTCTGGCTTTTGAGCTAAAAGAAGAGGCACCCTCATTTTATGGAAGAACACACCAGTAATGCCTAAAGAAAAGTATACCTATGTTGATAAAAATGATATGTACTGTATGCTGTTGATATAATTCTACTAACTAATTATTTGCTTAGTAGTCCATCTAAATGTATTGTGTCTCATACTAAGAATGATGTATGTTTTACTTAACTTATTTTGTGATTTATGTGCCTCTGTTTTACTGTTTTAAAGTCAATATTCTGTCCACCAGTGTTAAACTCTAGTGATTCTCTTACTTCACTCAGTTACTCACTTCCACACTACCTCACCACCTCTCTTTCCCTCTACTGCAAGGACATCAACCTGGCTTTCTTCACAATTTTCTCAGTTTTTCTCTTTTTTTCTCTTACAGCTTGAAGCCTTGTGCTGTGACACGGGCTATCTTCCCAACAGCTACCTAGTACATCTAAGGAACCTCCCAACTGAAAGAATACCCTATCGGTAGAACCCACCCTGGAATACCTAGAAGTGCTTCCTACTGCCTCGTTGTGTAGGTGATAACCTACTGATTTTAATGTAACTCTAACATATTATACTGTTTATCATATTCCTGTTGTTGAGCCAGCACACCCGTGGACCTACCACGAGGCCGTCCAACCCCCCCCCCCCTTTTTTCACAAACTTGTTCTGAGACTAGGTGTAGTTTCCTTTGTTCTGCCACTAGAGGGAAGCAAAGTACACAGCTTGTAATCCCTGTAGCTTACCTGTATACTAAACTTCTCTAGAGTTGCTGTATGAACCTATTTTCAACTATCCAAGTTTAACTTTTTACATAGCTAACCTCCCTGAAAGGAAATTGCAGACTTTAACCTATAAGTCAGTTAGGCAGTAAGACAGAAGAGCTAGAAACTTACCTTATCTAAAGATTGCTACCATATTACTGCTTCTTAATCCTTCTCTCGTAATAAGTAAACAAAAAGGACTCCACCAGTATTTCACAGGAATTAGTGTCTCTAAAAAGTGCCACATACCTACTAAAGTTTTGTAAATTACAGTCTCACTGTAAAACTGATTACCTCTCAGCACCACTTGGTTCTACCCGCTCCGTTCGCCCTACGGGCTCACTCCACTCAATTCCCACCCATCCCCAGTGGTCCTAGCCTTATATTTCCTAAACTACACCCTCTCCCCTATCCCACCTATCCCGGACTCAAGTTAATTTACCTAAGCCACACCCATCCTTTTATAGTTTTCTAGTACTCTGTCTCATACTACCCCTACCTATACTACTTTCATCAGCCTCTCCACCCTTAGCATTTTTCTTCTTTACTACCCTACCTTAACTCTTCACTACCTAAACAACTTCTTTACCCATACAAGCTCTTCATCACTTCTACCCTACCTTAGCATTATACAACTTCTTTAGCCTTCCCATTTCTCTTTCGTTACTACCCTACCCTATCTATATACTACTTAAAGAAAACTCCTCTACTTGTAGCATCACTCTTCTCAACTACCCTATCTTAACTTCTTATCTAATATTATTATATCCTAGCCCTACCTGACAGAAACAGTTCACATTTACTAAGTAATATGTCTACAACAACTAAAACTATCCTATCCTTGGTAATACTCTTAGCCACTCTTATACCTATCCTCACCACTACCTATCTCCTCACCTCTTTTGAAAAGGTGAATTACTACTACCTCAACTACTCTCCTAAACAAACATCTATATATAACAATGCCCTTACCCATCCCCAAATACATATCACCTCCACTTCTGGCTACCTGCTACCTAAATATCATCGACTTACACCCATGAAATTAAACCACCCCACAATAAAAAAATTGAAATATCTACCTAGCCTTAATTCTAACCCTCTTTCTGTACTAAAATCTCCCACCTTAAAATATGGTGACATCCACATTAACCCAGGCCCTACTAATCTCTCTACTTCACCTATTCTTAGTACCTCTCCCAACACCCTTACTACCCAGACCAGTCTCTCTAAATTCTTACTAATAGGCCATCTCAATATCCGCAGTATTAACAACAACGTTGCCCATCTCCATGCCCTTCTAGATATTCACTCCTTTGATATCCTCTGTCTTACAGAAACCTGGTTAAAACCCACAACTAAGGATAATGAAATAATCCCCCCAGGGTATAATATACTGAGACACAATAGAGTAAAATGCAAAGGAGGAGGAGTAGCCTTACTGTTTAGAAATGAACTACACATCTCCTCTATACCTTATAACCCACCAGAAAATAGTAAAGTTGAACTCTTAATCACTAGATTTCAACTCAATCCCACCAATGCACTTTACATAATCTGTATCTACCTACCTCCAGGTAATAACATTACTACAATAGAGGATACCCTATGCTGGATATCTACTACTTTCCCACAAGAAACTATTATTCTAGGAGATTTCAATACTGACTGGAACAGTATCAATACAGATAATCCTTCTTCTCATATTAATCTGCATGGCTTTAACCAAACTATCACCACCACCACTAGAATTAACAAACCAAATAATAAAGAAACTATACTAGACTGGATACTAATCAATAAACAAGAACATACTTATAAAGTAGGGACCTTGCCTGATGATATAAGTGATCACATGCTTACTTACATCATAAGACAAAAGAATGACATTACCAATGCCCCCAACTATAGGACTTCTCGAACCAAGAAAAACTTTCAGCCTGTATTATTTCAAATGGAACTTAGTGCCTGTGACTGGAACCCTCTAAAAACTCTCCCTCTTGAAGAAGCTGTTATATATTTCAATAACAAATTCTTAACAATCCTCGACAGGCATGCACCTAAATGATCTATTAGAACAAAATCCAAACCTGCCCCCTGGCTCTCAAAAGATACCAGACAAAAAATATTACTTAGAAATAAATCCTGGGCTAAGTGGAGAGCAACCAGAAATACCTCAGATCAACAAATCTTTAGACAGTTGAGAAATGCTACAAAAAAAGCTATTCTCTGACAGAAAAAGCTACTATTGCAAGCTGCAGCAAATTCACCACAATAATCCACAAAAATTCTGGGCAAGCTTGAATAACCTCCTTCGTCAAGGCCACTCTAGCACTTCTTCCCCTCTAGGGTCAGAAAACAATACCTCCCATCAAACTGCCAATGCCTTTAATACTTTCTCCACAGACACCATACAAACTCTAGCCAGTCAACTAGCTACAGACAACTAAGATCTACCTAACTCCTCACCTCATACCCAGCCAACATTCCAACTACAACCCATCTCTACCTCTTACATCCAAACACTTTTCCACAAACTTAAGCCTTGCACCCCCTCTGCCGATAAGTTACCATCTGAATACCTACAGCAAGCAGCTAAAGTAGTCACCTATCATATATCCATCCTGATAAACCTCACCATAACTGAAGGAACCATTCCAGATCTCTGGAAAATCTCCCACATTATTCCCTTACACAAAGGAGGTAACTCTAATGACTATTCTAACTACAGGCCTATAGCTCTCCTTTCTCCTTTAGCCAAGATTATGGAAAAATGTACTCACCATCAGCTAATGAACTACTTACTTCAACATAACATTCTAGCAAACTGTCAACATGGCTTCAGGCCTTTTCATAGTACCACCTCAGCTCTCCTATCCTTCAACAACACCATTAATAATAACCGTAATAATAGCACCCTCTCATCAGCACTCTTCCTCGATCTGTCTAAAGCCTTTGATATGGTTAACCATCTCTTACTCATAAACAATCTGTCATCCCTCTCTCTCTTGATGCCAAAGCAATTCTCTGGTTCAAGTCTTACCTTAGTAATAGACAGCAAGACGTTCTTTGGAAGAATCAACTATCATCCCACCTTCCTATCTCCCTGGGAGTCCCTCAGGGCTCCATTATTGGTCCTCTTCTTTTCTCATTATTCATCAATGACCTTCAAATAGCTATTCCTCAAACCACCTGTATACAATATGCTGATGATTCTACTATCATATGCTCTGCCAACTCTATATCTGAACTTCAATCTTTAACCCAGACAGCTTTCAACACAGTAGAGGCATGGTTCTCTAAATGGTGCCTTCTTTTGAACACCAAAAAGACCAAGCTACTACTGTTTACAACAAACAGTAAGTCCTCCCCCATAGATTTCGCCATTCAATCCAGTAATGGCACCCTTATATCCCCCGACTGTTCCACCAAACTATTAGGAATTACAATTGATAATAACTTCACCTTTGACAATCACATTAATAACACCATTAAAACTGTTAATAAAAAACTGGGCTCCCTGTATAGGATAAAACCTTTCTTAACTCCAACAGCCAGAATGACTATTGCCCACTCCGATCTAATTTCAACTCTTCTGTATGCAGCACCCATATACACTAATCTAAAAAAAAGAATCTTACCAAACTAGCCAACTCCTATAATAGTATTGCTAGATTTGCCTCTGGAAACCCATATAGAACTCACCACTGTCTTAACCTTCACCAGCTAGACTGGCTCGAACTAAAAAAACTTCTGATACTTTCTCAACTTACCATTGTTCATAAGAGTTTTTACCAACCTAACAACACACCAATATTCAACAACCTTATAGCACCCCATAGGAATCTTGATTCCTTACGCTTCTCCAATAAACTTCTAGCCAGTACCACCAAGTCTAACAACTTAGCTGGGGACTCACTGTTCTCCAATACCGCTGGAAAACAATGGAACCTCTTGCCATCTGACCTAACCTCACTTCCATCCCTTCCTCTCTTTAAGCAAAGTCTTAAGAAACACTTTAAACTCACTAGCTATGCCCATGCTGTTACCCAGACTGATCCTCTGGATTTCTCTTTGTCATCTCTTGACTTCCTACTTTCCTCCACTCTTTCCTGTCTACTCCCCTGAATTAGTAGCACCTTTAAGTTATCTCTACTACTTAGGCACCAATTAGATATCTTTTCTACTTGTCTATGAATGTATCCCGAAGGTAGTATTTCTGCCATTTTCTTTATACCTCTTCCTTTTTTTACTGTTACTGTCTAACCCTTTGGAAATAGTAACTGTCTGGAGTAAACTAGAATAACCAAGGATTTAAATGTATTCTAATAATGTATTGGGGTTGCCCTAGATATTCATACTGTAAAATGATCAGTAGGCGTATGATGTATTATTGTTGCATAGTCTTCCCATAATTTAAACTTTCTTGTTTATTATAAACATTTTCTGTGTGGTGGTGGTTGTTTATATGTGGAGCTTTTCTCCCCGGGCCTCTACTGAAAATGGAAATATATCCAGCTGGACCAGCCCGGTCAACAAATGTAAAATAAAAATAAATAAAAATATGTTAAGCATTGTTATAATTGAGTGGAACAGAAAACTATATACATTGAGGAACTCTTATTGGATTTCAATGGTTGGAGGTAAAGAAGCAAAAAATTATTTAGATGCTATAGCCTATTACATGAAAGGTGAAGTCATAATGGCTGGTGATTTTAATTGTATTTTATCAGACAAAGATTCCACTGCAGACAGCTAAGAACCACATCTTCAGCCAAACACTTAACAAATTTTGTAAATCTAATGAATTTAAAGGATATAGATGAGCTAAGGAAAACAAATTCACTTCAGTTTACCCATTATTCATACAGATATGGACACAAATATTGATAATTTTTTTGATTCAACCAATCTGTTATCACATATCAGAGAAGTTTCAATATTTTCATGTCCATTATCAGACCATAATGCTATAATCTTTAATATTATTTTAAAAACTGACATTCTAATACATCAAAGGAGATTACCAGTGTACATTATTAAAATAAAAGGATTTAAGGATTGGTATGTTAAAAAGATCAACAATTTCCAAAAATAAACATGAATGGTGAAGTAACTGACATTGTTCTGTGGGATTCACTAAACGATTATGAAAATGGAAAAGTTACAAGCTGGTATATTAGTAAAACAAGACATGGGGCAAAGAACTGAATACACTACAGGCCAAAATATGCACACTAAAGTTAAATCTAAAACCACATGATATCATCAGTCAGTCTGAACTTAAAAACTTAAATACAAAATATGTTGAAATTCTAAATTATAAAGTTTCAATAAACCTGAAAAAACTTAAACTTCAGGCATATTCAATAAGCCCTTTAAGCTGGTATAAACTTGCACTTAGATCAAAGAAAATAAATAAACTAAATAATATCAAAGAAATTATAACACATATAAATAATAAAAAAAGAAAGTAGAAAATATATTAAAGGTATTATTGAAGATTTTAAAATAAGCTAACAGAATTAATCTACTTATACCTAAACTAATTAGCAATGATCAAACTGGGTTTATTTTAAATAGACAGGTACAGGATAATACATTAATAGGCTATGCAAATAAAAATAAAAAAGAACTTTCTATCATTAGTCTCTATCTAGATAATGTTTTGACTCAATTAATTGGTCACATCTATTTAAAACCCTTAAAGGAGTACAACAGGTTTCTCTAATGTATTCCTCAACTTCACGGCCCTTTTCCTCCCTATCTGCATTGTCCTCTGTAAAGCAACAACAATAAAGCATTTACAATTTTTATAATTCAGCGCTTTCACTCACTATGTGAGCTTCATCAGAACACTATCTGTCAGCTGTGAATGCAATTAAATTACAAAAACTGGCGCCAAAAATCAGCTGTTGCACCTTACTTAAAGGAACATTCCATTTTAGATAACAATCCTTTATAGATTTCCATTTGGATCAATGAAACCAAAAATATTTATTAAAAACATGTGTTACAATTAAAATCTCCTTTAAAAAACAGTTTGTTGTTATAATAAGGATTCTATAAAAAATTCTATAAAATCCTATAAAAAATACTATGAAACAGTGATTAACATATATACCTCAGACACTGGTACTTCTGCTCTTG